>NW_028301594.1:5800104-5953958 GCF_987345545.1 Pholcus phalangioides
AAAACAGCTCTTTGGACAAATCAGCCCCGAAGATTATTGATCATATTACTGAAAAAGTCAGCGAGCCTGCTGTATATGTGCCAGTGGCAAGATCACCAGAAATACAGGTGCTATTTTAATTACTATAAATATTAATGTTTTTTGAGCAGTTTCTATGCAGTCATGATTCATTATTGTATTTCATACAGATTTCTCAGCAAGATTCCATGGTATAATTAAGTATTCATTGGAGGTATTTCATCTATATATATAAAATTGATTTTCTGTGTGTCTGTGTTCTCTACAAATCTACAATTTTGGATCGATCGTCTCCAAATTTTGCATATATACCAAATGGGACCCGACTTGAACGATAGGCTACTTTAAAATTTCACCAGAGCAGGGCAAGTGCTCCAAATGGGCAAAAAACTGTCAGGCAACAATGGTTTTTGGGCCTCAACAATCACTTTCTGAACGTTTACTTTGGTTACCGTGGTTCCCTAGCAATGCTTTTCAGATACGCATATGCCTTTACAATGGTTTGTCACTTCTCTAATCCTGTTAGCATATGTATATATGTATAATAATTTATGCCTTTATAATAGTTGGCCACATTTTCAATACTCCCAGTAATAAGGTGTTTTGAATAGATGCCATAATCATCATCAGCATCGCTTTGAGGGTCAGGAAAAGGGTGATCCTCATAGAAATCAGTGTTAAAATTGCCGATTTTACTGTAGAAATGCGAAAATTTGGTGGTGTTTTCTGTCACATCAATATTTTTAAAAATTGTATTGAATTCTCGATTTTTGAAATATTGAGTTTGCTTAGAGGTATTTATACGAAGCCCAGAAGATTAAATATGAAGTAATTAGCCAGACCTACTTTTGAGTTGGATATCCATGCAATAACATTGATTTCAACTTTTTATTTGTATCTTCTCATGCATGAAAATGAAGTTCTGTGTAGTGTCTTTTGATATTCAACTGCATAAATTGATATAGTTTAGGTTGTTTTAAAATCAATTATGGGTCCATAAAGTACATCAAAGAAATTCCACAGCTTTAATTAAGCATTTTTGGAAGCAGAAACAGGCAGAAATAGATAACTTTAAGTTCGAGAGGGGGATCGAAATACCTAGCACCCCTTAAAAAAAGGGGGGAAAAATATTTGTTTCTATGTTTCTTTAAATCTAGATTTGTTTATTTCATGAAGTCGCACAGGAAGTCACCATATTGGTTAACTTAGACACAGTTTGCGTGTCCCTCAAAGAAAGAGGGAGATATCACGTGATCCAAAAAGCCTCATTAAAGAGAACCCGGGCAGTGCTGGGTATTATAGCTAGTTTGATTATAATCTTCAAAAACATTTATCCAGACAAATTTTAGCCACATTGGATGAACATATTTTAGCTCACTTTTTTTGTATAACATTGGCACTTGATACTACATTACAACCCTATTGAGGACAAGATGTGATACCCAAGGACATACTCATGGTGACTAGAAAATTTGTTTTGGCTCCTAAAATTTTCTAAATGTGGTTAAGTCTGAAAGGTAACATAAATTTTTTGGATTTTATTACGCTATGTCTTTTAATATGAAAAAAGTAAGAGGAAACATTATTTAGGACTATATTTTTCTTGAGCAAAATACCATTCTTGGCTTCTAAGAAATTGTGCTGGTGCCTAAATATTTTTTCAATTTGTTAAGTCCTGGCATATAGGCAGGGTAAGCTGATTTAAATCACTTGATTTTTAAAAAAATTGATTTCAATCATAAAATTTAAATTTCATTTTTCCTTTACATAACTTCTCAATGATATTGATGTATAAGTAATCTGTATGGTATGCATGTGTGTGTTATTCATGTGTGGTAAAGAGAGTTCTTAAAAGAAGTATTTGAAAAAATTACAGAAAAGTATAGAGAGCTGAACTTAGATACAGAACTGCACTAAGTGTTCTCAGTGCATTACAATGTGGCACTAGGGTTTCTCTGATGAAAAAACAAATTATTTTTTGCATAAAGCCTTGAAGTCTATGTCCTAATTTCTGATTCAAAATAATAATAGATGTTGTACCAGCATAAATATCGTTGGATTTTAGACTTTCTATTTTTTGTATTAAAATTTCAAGTTTGCTCATTATTTTACCAAAATTCATCAAATCTGTGAGGTATCAGGTTATGGAAGTATCCACATTTACATATGTGTATGATATTAATATTCATAAGCTAACATTAATTTCAATGATCATTATTTTTTTATCTTTAAGTTATCCTAGTCTTTGTTTTATAAACTTCGTGACTGATTAATTATTGTTATTTCAGGCAGCAAGAGAAGCCCTTCCTATTTATTCAGAAGAGCAAGCTATAATGGAAGCTATAAAAGAACATCCCATAGTCATTATACATGGAGCAACTGGTTCTGGTAAAACTACGCAAGTTCCCCAGTTTTTGTATGAGGCTGGATACACTAGGTAAAGCATTCCTTTTATTTGCCGTAACTTTGTCATCTTGTTGGTGTATTGTTATTGTACATATATGTTATTGCATAATTGTATCACACTGAAGTAAAAAACACAATTTTTGCACCAACTTCTAAAATTATCAATAAACCTTCAGAATTTTCAAAACCTTAAAAACTGTACAGTTTTAAGAAAAAGCAAACCAAAATATGTAAGAATCATATAAATAAATAAAAATCACACACAAAAGATTTCTGCCTGGCAGTCCAGTGGTTAGACAGCTAGCTTCTGACTGTGCAGGCCTGGGTTCGAATTCCAGTTCGAGCATGGATCTCAACTGACACTAAAAAATTACCTGGACAGATCTTACAAATCTCTTGAGAATATGTGAGAATCACATTTAAAAAAGTTCACGTTCTAGAAATCAAAACACTGTTGTACTTTAATGTCTTGTAGTATTTTCAGAAATCTGTATTAGTTTGAGCTCCAAAAATATAAAATTTTGAATGTAAATTGACTAAAAATATATTGCTTATGATAAGACTAAAATTATCTCGAGATATCAGAAATCATAGTTATAGAAGTTCAACTATATCAATATGTGTATACTGTAGACTCCCGACCCGATTATCTGAAACCCATAAGACTAGGGGGTATGTTAAATAATCAGATAGACATATTTCCAGTGGCATTTTTTAAGCACTCAAACATGTAAACATAAATAAAATAAATAACTATAGTAGCATAAGTAAAATATTATGTCAAAGTAAGGATAATCCAAATTTAGGGGAAAAAATCTGAAATTTAACTTTATGTTGAGCATATATACTTGTGCGATATCAGGTATACCAGATTTTGTTAATTATCTTTCAATTTTGCCCACTAGTGTTTTATAATCGAGAATCTACTTTAAAAAAAACAGTGCCTCAATACAATTGGTTAAGTGGTTTTTAATATTTCTTAATGAAGATCTCAGAATTTTGATGAATTCATAACTTTTTGTGTGAAAATTATTGGAGTTATTTCACTTAGGTTGTGACTTTGTAAAAATGCTAAATAAAATCTGTCTTATATCCAATAAGTAACTTTGCTACAAAATTATTGAGTTGATGTTTTTTTGGTTTTTTTTATTACTCATGATATCTCGTTACATTCTTAATTTTCAGAAACAAAAAAGTTATAGGAATAACTGAGCCTCGCAGAGTGGCGGCTGTCCAGATGGCATCACGTGTAGCAGAAGAGATGAATCTTCCAGATGCTGTCTCATACCATATTAGATATGAAAAAACTGCAACGGATGAGAAGACTGAGATAAAATTTATGACTGATGGAGTTTTACTAAAAGAGATCAGACATGTGAGTTAGGAAATCAAATGTTTGAGTTTTGTATCTGCTTGCTTCATCGTAAAATTTCTAGTTGTCTCAACTTTTTTCCCTCACCCTACATGAAGTAACGTTTGCATTTAGTTTCTGCAATGGTTGAATAGTTGTGTTTACTCAGGGGTGCAAGAGCTGCGCCAAACTGCGCTGAAACGGTTCTCTTGCTACACGGTGTGCCATGGCGCCGAATCCCTGCGCATTTGCGCCAATTCTTGTTTGTGGTTCGCGGAGGTACCGCTAATGCACTGTTGTACGTCAAATACCCTTAATTTAGGAAAAAGAAATATGAACATTTTGATCACGGGACACGTTCTTTCCGAGACACGGAAAAAGATGCGGGGGGCGGGAGAAACTTCATTTTTTTTCACTTCCCACCATCTACCACAATCACGTTATCTCGTGACCTTAGAAAGTAGTTATACTACCTTGAAGTATTAAGTCCTGTACTGTTATTGGTATAACCGGCGGGCTATCAAAGTCCTTGAATGAATATGCCAAATTTTCCGATTTCAGAGACAGTTTTTTCTCCTGCTGGTTATAGGTTACATACTGAAAATAACAGTAATTTCGCTGCTGCCAACCGCCGTTCAAAGACGGCATACATCGAAAAGAGGATTGGTTTACTCGTTTAAATTACCGAAATTTTTCGGAGATCTTTGGGAAAAATTAGGATCTGTAAAAACTACAGCTAATATATTCATAGTTTTGTCATCTAGCCACTATGAGGTCGTGTGGTTATCGTCGGCGGTTGCCGATCGTAAAAATTTCACATCGCGAAAAACCGGATTTGGTGAACAGGGCCGGCTCGAGGGAAAAAATTTTCTACCCATGCAGAACCTTTTTTTTTGGCGCTACGGACCACGTTTGGACCACGTTTTTTTTGGTCGACAAACCTTTTTCCACCCTTTCAACTCCATTGGGCACCCCTCCTTGATCGGCGCCCAATATGGCCGAACGGTCCGCCACTTCATTGGTGGGGGAGGGGCATGCTCTTAACAATAGTCAGAGGAAGGAGTTTGTACTAGGAGCATGTGCTCATTTTACATAACTTCTGTGAGAAACCTTTTTTATATTAATGTCCTACCTTTCCAAAACATGTTGTTGGAGAGAATGAAATGTTTGCACCCTTTCTTGTTTTTTGCACTCCCTCTCGTGCATTGCTGGGATGGTACATTACTCCCTCATGTATTGCTGGAATGTTGCTTAATATTGTATCACCGACAGAACTATTGATTATGTGTGATGAATGGGTTGCACTACAATGCAAATAATTACAAGAAGTGAAATCAGTTCAGAGAATAGAGAGATAGATATTGGGCAGACATATTCAAACTTCGTAACTTTGAAAGCAGCGCAAAGTTCAAAATTTTGCCAGTTTTGGTGAATGCTTTTTTATCTTCAGCATATGGTGACGCAGACAGTGAAAGAGAGTTCATTGTTAACAAATAAAGAAAGTCTGTTTGAACATTGAAAAATCTGTCCATCCAATGCTTTAATGGAATAAGACATACAAAATCTTATGTTCAAGGGCATAAAAAATTGGAAAAAAATTGTCATTGAGATACTGTACTTCTCAAAGCGACTCGTGATTCGTAATCTATTAACATGCTATTTTAGGTTGAGAAATTGTTTAAGTAAATAAGGTATTTATATTTTTCTCGTTTTCTGCATTTTGCTTTTAAATTTAATAATTCCTTTAAATTCTGTGAGAAGCCAATTTTTCACGGAAACTCTTATTATATTCTGCACGCACTTTTTTTGCTATATCAGGGTGAATAAGATTTTGGTGTTCAAGCTGCAGAAATTCTCGCTGTCTAGGTTTTCAGTATGCATGTTGCTTAATTTGAAAAGAGTATAATAATTTTTATTCATTATTTCACTAATGTATGTTTTATTAGTGACAGATGAGATAATTCAGAAAAAATTTTAATGAATTTTAATTTGTGAAAGAAATTTATTTAGAATTATTTGTTTCAACCATTTTTAGCAAAACTATGGGCATTTCACAGAAAAATTACTCCTTATATCGCAGATATAGTTCATGTTTAGTTCTGCTCCATTTTCAAAATTTCTGCTCCGAAAATGAAATTTGCTGCTCCAAAATGGATGAGGGGCACTTGCACCCCTGTTTACTGAATGAATGAACACCAGGGGCTCTGCCACCAGACTTATCCCGTTGCCGAGATCTCTTCCAGCCCAGCTTTGTGGCAGAGTCTGGTACAAAGTGAGTACACCTAACAGTCTGAGTGTGTAGCTAGTGTTGTGTTTGATATTTCAGTGCTGCCATCTATACTTCAAATTGGGAGTGAAGTGTAATGATTGAATATTTGTAATGTTGTAGGCCTGTTGCTCTCTGTGGCGAGACTTTTTAACGGGGTGGTCGGCTCGCATTGTAGTTGTGTTTACTGTAATCTAAGGAAATACTTTCCCCTCCAAAATTAAACTTGTTTATATGGGTTCACATTACAATCATTGACCCGTTAATATGAGAAAAAAAAAAAATTTCATGGCTCAAAAATAAAATGTAGGTTAGATTGAAATAAATGTTGTACTGTTTTCTGAACTGCTCCATATTTCTCAAGCAATTATTTTTTACTGATGATATGTTGCAATAACAATAATGAAAAAGGAGCAATATGAAATGTTTTTACACCAATCTTTTGGTGGGAAACAATGTATTTTTTTCTCAAGGGGCTATGCCATTAAGTGCTGTATGTTATATGACCGGTGTATATCATCATGTTTTAATCAATTTTTATTCTGAATTTTCAATTAGGATTTTCTTTTGACGAAATATTCTGTGATCATAATTGATGAGGCCCATGAAAGATCAGTATTTTCTGATGTTTTGATAGGTTTATTGTCTCGAATACTTCCCATACGGAGAAAGGTAACAATTCATTTGCATTTACATCTCAAATAATTTAAAACCCAACATTTTTGCGGGGGGGGGGGGGGGGGTACAATTTTCAGAAGTTTCATGAAATGTGATAGTACTGTGTTGTTTTTTTTTTTGTTTCCAGTTTTTTAAAATTATTAGTGTGAGAAATTGAAGGTCTGTTTACAGTCAAATCTCAATAAGTCAAGTGTGCGGTGGCCGACAAAAAACTTCGAGTTATTATTAGTTTGACTCATCCGAAATTATGATTTCAGAGTGGGAAAAAGGAAAAATTAGTGAAAATAACAGTGCTATTTACAAATACTGTATTAGTAAAATATGTCAAACTACTGGAGATGGAAGTAATTCTAAAAGATTAAATAGTTTTTGCATATTATTATTCTAATTTATGATAATATTTAGAAGTAAACTAGGCGCACATACAATGGACACATATATGACACTAGTATAAAGAAAATTATAAAGTGCATACAAGTTTATTTCTGTCAAAAATTCAATGATTTTTGATTGTCTTTTTTGTACTTTGTGTGAAAGTCATTCACTTTTTGCATGCAGAAAAATTAATCTGCTAATTCTGTTGCTAAATGCTGAATTTTATTGCTAAGTACTAAATTCTATTGTTGAATGCTGAACCTCTATTGTTAAATGCTAAATTTTATTGATGAATGTTGTTTTTTAAATATTTCTCTCATTCCTTAAAACTTTGTTTTAAAGGAATAAAACTTTGAGTTAAGGCAAAATGTTAACATTAAAATATGAAAAAAAGTACCGGGGCTGAGTGAAATCTTCAACTTGAACAGATATTCGAGTTATCAGAGTTTGATTTATCACAAATTGACTGTATTTGCATTATTGTGTTACTCATCACCAGTGTTATTAATTTTCATCTATCAATTTTATATACAAGCAGGGTTAAATAGCATATTTCAGTTGGGTTTTTATTTCCCCTTTCTGAAAATTAATATTCAGTTCTCTGATCTAATTATTACTCGGTAATTACATGAATAGCTCTGGTCAGTTTATTGAGCCAGCTGATTTTATTTTTCTGGTCAAGTCATGGTCATTATTGATCATTATAGAACCTCTCTTATCCAACTTAACTGAGCCTTGAGGTTAGCTGATTCATCAAGAACGATTGAAATTAGTATAAAATCAATTACATGTGTAATTTTATTAATGGGGAAAATATGATTTTTTGATAACAAAAATTTCATTGCAATGAAATATCTGAGTTTTTTAGAAAAATTGTGCTTATATTAGAAAATGAATGTGCCTACTTGTGTTTTTGTATTCTTTATTTCTTTTCTTTAAACTGATAAGATTTTTTTACCTGTTAATTTTTTTAAATCACCAGTTTTTGTGTATTGCTCTCATTTGCAGAAAGGGAACCCTCTAAAACTGATAATTATGTCTGCCACCTTGAGAGTTGAAGACTTTACAGACAACCCCAGACTGTTCAAAGAGAAACCTTTCCTTATAACAGTAAGTGATATTGAGGGTTATAGAACATATTTCAGATGTGTTTTTATTTAGAAGACCAAAATATTGACGAAATGATAAGGACAAATAACTATTTACAAAACACCGATAACATGTGTTTTGGCACTCATGTGTGCCATTATTAAGGTGGAAAAACAAAGATGTTCGGTCACAACAAAAAAGGGTGGTCTTAGTTGTTTCTTTCACTTCAGTATTTTTATTCTCAGTTTTGACATGATAATTTTTGCCATCTGTTGTTAGTGATGTCATGTGTCCAACTTGGCCTCTTCGAATATTATTCAAATGCTTTCTTCAAAATGAAAATGGGGTAGGGCACTGGAATGGAAGGTGTTCATTTTGTGTCATTTACTAATTGTTCATGTAAACCTTTTATGTAAGTACTTCAGAGAAATCTAAAAGAAATAAAGGATCTGGAAAATTAAATTTGTGTTCATCATTCCAGCAGTGTAAAGCTGTTGTGGACTTACAGACCTATTGATTTTTAACGTATCTTTTATGTTCGCTTATGGCCGTATTCACCGGCAGAGTTTAAACTACAATTGCGAAATTGCTGATCAACACGGATTGGTTAAAATCCTCAATTTAACCTATCTTTTCGATTTTCAATCCTTTCACCTGTGATTGCAGTTTAATACCTTTACACTAAAGACCACCACTTCACTTATAGTAAAGACCACAAATGTAATTTTCCAGAGGCTAAGGTGATCCAAAAAAGTTTGCTCCCCATTTCTTTTAGGTTTCTTTAAGGGAACTTACATGAAGGCTTTTCGTGAACAATTATTAAATGACACAAAATCAATGACCTTCATTCCATGGCCGTAACATATTTTTATTTCGAAGAAAACATTTGAATTATATTCAAAGAGGCCAAGTTGGACATATGATGTCAAAAACTGAAAATAAAAAATACTGAACTGAAGGAAACAACTCTGACCACCATAGATGCTTCCTCATTTTTCTTTCTTCAGTTTTTCATTGGGGCTGAACACGAATGCCTTTGTTTTCCCACCTTGATAATGGCACCTATGAGTGCTGAAATATGACAGTGTTTTGTAAATAGTTATTTGTCCTTATCATGTTAATATTTTTGAACTTTTATAGTTTTGGGCAAAGTTATTCATTTTGATTAATCATATTTTTATTTCCTGTTCTGAAAATTAATATTTAGTTCTGGTCTAATTACTACTCAGTAATTACAAAAATAGAGTTCTTTAAATGCATGACTTATTTTTTTTCAAGCTGGTAATTTTCTTCATAGTTACTGATACTTATCAATGACGATAGTTTTGAAATGAGTTTGATATGAGTTTTCAAATGGGAGTTTTAGAAGACAAAGATCAAAACTTAATTTCCTCCACTGTGAATAGAAGTTTTCATATTCAGGAAGCACCAACTCATGTACCTCCAAGTCATATTTGGGAGGATTTTCTAGGAAAAAAAGCAAGAAAAGATAAGATCGAAGTGAAGAAATTCCAGGGTTTGACAAATTATTTGTCAAACCCATATTTGACCATATTTGAAATATGGTCACCATGTTAAATTGCTTCAAGCAGGCAGTTTTAATTTCTTAATCTATTCCTATATTTGTTTACAGCTGGCAAATAAGTGCTTGAAATGAACAAAACATATTTTTGTAGCATTAATTAACATTAAATTAACTTGATTAATCAATTAAATTTTTTTTTATTAACCAGTTAAAATTTTTAACCGATTCCCAGCCTCAGTTGTCTTGGAGGTTATCCCTGTCTACCATGCATTCTGCTATGGCCATATGAATTGTATGAGTAAATTACGTGCATAGTAAAGCTGATGAGACCAAAATCTTTTTTTGTTATATATTTGGGGTTTCATTAAAAGTTAGGTTCACAGTAACGTAATTTGACTGTATATTGCATAAGAGACTTTCTCCGTCACAATTTCATCATATTCTGTTAACACCTTAGATATTTTTTCCCTCTGATAATTTCAATTTTTTATTCATGCACAATAAAACTTTTTAACAAATTTACATTTTCAGGTAGATTCACGTCAGTATGACGTGGTTTTGCATTTCAACACTAAGACACCAATTGATTATATCGAAGCTGCATATGGCAAGGTAGGAATTTTATTAAAAACAAAATTTCATCGTCAAATAGTGATATGGGTGACTGAAATGATTTCAGTAAAACCTTTTATGTCCAAAATAAAGAGCTGAACCCATTTTAGATATACTGTAGAGCTGTGGAAGGGCTAAATATTATGCAATTTGCTTTTTGTATTTTAGTTCTTTTTTGTTTATAATTGAAATAAAGTCCTTGTTTTTTTAATTTTTTTATGTGATCAATCTTACATGGAACTTTTTTTGAAGGTGTGCAGGATTCATAGAGAACTACCAGGTGGGGCCATTCTGGTCTTTGTTACTGGTGAAAAGGAAGTTACTCGCTTGTGTAAATTGTTGAGGAAGGCATTTCAGAAGAAAGAAAAAGTGACTAGCAATCAGAGAGAAGATGATGAATCTGAAAAGACTATAGAAGTGAAAGAAGATAATTCACCAAAAAAGGAGAAGAGAAAAAGAAAAATCTCTGAAATCACAACTAATGATTCCTTTGTAGCTCTTCCACCAAAAATTGACTTAGATGAGTAAGTGAATGTATAGGCCTAGCCTTAATTCCATTCAAAAGTTGCAATCTTTATTTTGTCTAATACTAGATGCTGAATTTGTGTCACATTTGGTGATTTCCAGAAATATTTTTATCCATTCAAATACTTTTTTCTTAATGCATTTACAAATGAGGAATGAAAGTTTTATTAGTGATTGGGATGAATGTGCTCTTAATTAATTTTTTTTAACAGCTATTCTACTGAACCACTTGATAATGAAGGCCAGCAGCACCAACAGTCAGATGATGATGACGACGAAGAAAAAGATGATGAGGATATCATGAAAAATTTTCCACAGAGTCCCATTGAGCCATTATATGTTTTGCCTTTGTATTCAGTTCTGCCAACCCATGAGCAAGCAAAGGTTAATACTCATCCATTTATTTCTTTATCCATGAGGGTTGCAAAATTTGTTTCTTGTAATTTTCTATATTTAATTCATACATTAAAGTGTCATACTGTAATTTGTATATACAATTTTCCAGTTGTTGCCTGTGTCATTAATAATGAAATTTTAGGAACTGAAGATGGGGTTTTTGGTCAAGTTTTTTTTTAAAAAAAACTTGATTCTTTCACTCGCATTAATATGCTATCTGTTATTCATATAAAAGTTATTTTTGAAAATTTTTATTCCAACCGAGGAAGGAAGGAAAGCTGCAGATGTTAATCTGCATTAAGAAAGTCAAACATTTCTAATGTGTAAGACACAGATTATGCGTAGGAAATTACCATACCTTTAGTGATGATGCAAGTTACTTCTGTCACAATGTGCCAGTGTACATTGAATCTGGGGGGGGGGGGGGGGGGTTAATTCAAATTTTATGATGTTTGAATTTTTTTCTGTTTTAGGTTTTCAAACCCCCACCAACAGGATCCAGACTATGTGTTGTTGCTACCAATGTAGCAGAGACCTCTATCACAATTCCGGGACTAAAATATGTTGTGGACACTGGAAAAGTATGTCTTTTTGTAGTTTCATATTCGATAGTACTATGATATTTTGATGCAAATACATTTTTTAATTTGACATTTAATTTAATCATTTGACAATGCTGAGAGCATTCACAAATGTTATGTGACAATTCTTTAAATGCTCATATCTTAGGAAGTGCATAACGCAAGCCAAAAGCAATGGTATTGTCAGATGCACATTGCAAAAGTTCATTCAATATAACTCTGGGTTCAACATCTCTTCCTGTCTGGGCAACAGGCCCACAGCCCTGATTTGTAATAAATTGTTTCTGCTGTATCTCAAAAAATATCCAGCTCAAGTCAAAAGCAATGGTCCCCAAAGCAGAATATACCAAAATCTGTGACATACGTTGCAGAACAATCAGTGCTACTGCAAAACAATCAGGAAGAAGTTTTAAGAAAAATTTAAAAACACTATTATGGAGATTTCTACCACAGAATATTCTCAGTCAACCAAGAACTTGTTGCAGAACATTCTGCTTTGGGGGTAATGTTATTATTAGATGCACATTGCAAAGGTGCATTCAAAGATATCACTGCGGTTTTGATATCTCTTCTCATCTAGGCACCAAGCCAGCCACCCCGATTCATAAAAAATTGCTTTCTGCTATATCTTGAGCAGTTCGCAACAAAAATAGATGACCTTGGTATAGTTTGTTAGCTATTCCAAAGACGAAGCCGATGATAATGACATAATTTCAGTACCTATCACACGATTCAAGGCACAAACATTGCGGCCATGTCTATGACAAAGCTTACTCCATTTTTTTTTAATTTAAACTGCACTCAAGTATTGAGAATGATCATTATATATATATATATCTTCATGTTCTTTTACTTTTTGTTTTGTTAGGTAAAAACCAGGGTATATGACAAATGTTCATCTGGAACATCAACTTTTGTTATAACTTGGACATCTAAAGCATCTGCAAATCAAAGAGCTGGACGTGCTGGAAGAACGGAAGGGGGTCATTGTTATAGGTGATTCATAGATATTCTAGAAATTACAATAATCCAGCCATTTCTCGAACTGATTAGATTCATGTGACCAGTCGTAAGATATAAAAATTTCGTTACAATTCTAGTTATTACTTATTTATATAAATTTATAATCATAGGTTGTACTCATCTGCCGTATTCGAACATGATTTTCCTGATTTCACTCCACCTGATATCCAAAGTATACCTGTGGATGACATACTGCTTCAAATGAAAGTAAAGAATTCCCTATATTTACTGAATGGATTTTTTTTTCAACCCAAATTGCTATTGTGCGAGAGTTACATAGAATATTAAATTTTTTCTTAGGCCGAGATTACACAGTAAACGTTTGATAGAAGATCTTTCAAAAATCTTTGTTAAAAAAAACCAATAAGCTTTTTGAATACATTCGCTCAAATGTAACTGATATGCTTATGGGTTGCATTTTTGAAGTTTCATAAAATAACTTTTCTAAAACTTTTTTAGTGTAATCCCGGCCTTAGGTTTTTCTTTATCATCTTGCAAAACCTATGAATATTTGATTACTTCTTTAAATAGTATAATCAAAAAATTTGCTTTCATATTAAGTCTTGAAATTTCCTTATCTTTCCTCCAGGCTTTAGGAATTGATAGAGTTGTCAATTTCCCATTTCCCTCACCCCCAGACGTTGAAGCATTAAAAGTAAGTGGATTTAGTATTTTTATTGTATTTATTATATTTAAAAAACCTACTTATATAAATAGCATTATAAATCTTTGATTAAATTTCACTAGGCATGTGTTGTATCAAATGTTATTTTTTGTTAATTATTATCTAAATAGGCCCTTAATCATCTCTTTGATATTCTAATACCAAATTTTAAAAAAAATCATGTGATTACACAAGAAAAAAAAATTCTCGTGTTTGTCTTATTTCCTGTTGTCATTTTGATGTCTCTTGAAGTCTGCAGAGAAACGACTTGTGAAACTTGATGCACTCGAGGATGTGAAAAAATACAGCAGATTCAAAGAAATTTCAAAATGTGAGTTCAGTTCAACTTTCATAATCAACTTCAATAGCCTTATTGTTCCTTTTTTTTCAAAGAAAACCTAAGAATTCAGTATTAAGTTCAAAAAAGACTATCTTTGTATTTTGTTTTATTTGTCTCAGCATAACTTGTTTTAGTTGTTTCTTCAAGTTCCAAAGGCACAACATACTTGTAGCAACTTTCCTTGGCATGATCAGATGCAAATAATGCGCAAGACTGCGTCCTTTTTGCATCATTGCCATCTCTCAAAATTTTGCAGTTTAGGTATTTAAGTTACTCCTTGCTGGTATATGGACCATTTAAATATTAGCTTGAAGGGTTAATGCTAAGTTTTAACTGTTTTAACCTAAGTTTTTAAATGCTGAGTTTTATTCAAAAAATGTGAACTGCTCTGTGTTAATCACTGTGAATTTTACTGGCTAAGTAGCTACTTTAATTAATTGGCATTAATTTTATTCACATTGTTTAATATGTAATTATATGTCATGCAGCACACTAATTTCTTTAGTTCATTGATCATGCTGTCAGGTGGACATGGTGATTGTTTCTTCATTAAAAAAAAAATTCTTGACTGCATTTGAACTGTGGGCTATAGCCTAATATGCTAGATGTATTTGGCAAAAGTCAGGGGAATATGCAAATATCGTGAAACCTGTCTAAGTTGGACACCTATGGTTCCATTAAAACTGTCCAAGATATAAAGGTACAAATATTTTATGGCATCATTAACACTGGAAAGACAGACAGAGTCTGTGTGGCCCTGGGTGCTATTTCTGCTCCCATACCTCAAGAACAAACCAAAAGCTTTAAAATTTCTTGACTTTTCATAAATTATAATTTTCTTAGCATACACCAAAGCTTTTTTCATTATCTTTATCAAAAAAATTAGAACTTTGCCTAGTTTTAATTTATACAAAAACTGACACGTTTTCAAGGCAAATAAAATTTAATTGATCAAATGGTCGATGCGTTTTGGCTCTACAATGGAGAGCCGTCATCAGGACGTTGTGGTCAGAATTCACACAAAGGAGTCGTGGAGGGGTGATGTTTATGTCTGATTGTCCTGAGAGTTCGCCTTTGTATTTGCTGCGTCCGAGTGGTCTTTGGATGCGAATTGGGGAGCCATCTGATGCAAAGTGTTGAAAGTTTTGTCACGACTGAGGTTAATAAAGCCTGTCCAAGTTGACGAAATAGGTGCCGTGTTCCTTCCATCATTAACGAGGAAATCCTGGCATGTTCTGATGAAGTATCCCTCGAGAAATTTCAGTCATAATTCCAGAAAAACCGTCAGGTGCTTTTAACCGAAAACAAATATAGCATACAAATATAGCATACATTCGTTGATTAATTCACAATCTAGAAGGGATGTAACACTGAAATCCTATTGGGAATAAAAGAAAATACAGATTCCTCGTCTCGGGTTTCCTCCACACTCAGCAATGAGCTGTACCTGTCCAAGATATAGAGTATTGTGGACATGTGTTGATATATAGGATCATAACCAATTCCATTCAAACTGTCTAATGTAGGAAGGTGTCCAAAGTGGCAGGTTATACTTTATTTTGATAAAAGTTGGGGGAATTCTGATGAGGGGAAAAAATAATTTGAAAATCAAAAATTTGATAGGTTAAGATATTGAATTATTATACAGTATTTCTTTCTTCTAGAGTTTTGGTAAGGGAAACGATCAAGCAGATTTCTCTGAAAACCCTGTTTTAGTACAGTCAAACCTGCTTAACATGGACACTGCGACACAGAAACCTGTCTTGAATGGAATCAAAAGATAGTCTGTTCAATGATTTGGTGTGCACCTTTGTGGAACTGAATATTATTTCAGTCTCTGGACATTCCTCCAAACAAAACGTATTTTGTTTGGACATTCCTCCAAACAAAACGTATTTTGAAAAAGTTTTTCCCCCATTTCATTTTTATTTCAGGGGAATATTCTGCTAGAGTCACACCACTTGGGAAAGCTATGGCAAGGTTTCCTCTCAGCCCCCGTTTTGCTAAGATGCTTCTTCTTTCATACAAGCATGATGTAATACCATTGATCATCGCTGCTGTATCTGCCATGACTGTACCAGAAGTTTTCTTAATTTCTGATGTGCCAAAAACAGATGATAATGTATGTGTTTTTTATAGTTTTCCATGAAATGTAAATTTATATGTTTCATAAATATAATGAGACTTAATGTGTTTAAATTAATATCAGAACATCCAGATAAGCAGTATTCAATAAATCTGGTAAAAACTTCTCTGAATAGATTTTACTGACTATTGAATTGTTAAGGATAAATTAATTGATTTTCTGTTTTGTACCCCTTTGCAGATGAAAGTCAAAGCGTACTCTAGAGACTTGACATTTTTCTATTACCTTTAAGGCAAAGTAAATCTCATGAATAATTAATAAGATGTATACTTATAATTAATAAGTATTTCATTGCCATTGTTAATTGAAAGAGAGGTTCTTAGGGCAATTATATGCCATCATTAGTGCAGTCTTTTTTCTTCTAAATATTTCCTTAATGCTAGTTAGACTTGAATTCAGTAACCTACACAACTTAGACATCTCTTGATGATGCCAATCACTAGTGTTGGGAGATGTTGAGAAGAAAATGAACTTGCATGACAACAGTCCTTTGTCTTGAGAAACAATATGTGCTGTTTACAGAAAATGTGTTTATTTGAAAAAAAAACGGCTCTAGTTCTTTGCCAAATTTAGAGCTGATGATTTCAATTTTGAAGACAGGAACCTTCAACATTTTATTATTGATGATGGTCCAATCAATTATACACTGAAGAAGACAAGTTTTCTACACTTGATACAAGCATTAGTAGATATATATATATATATATACACTAAAAATATATTAAAAGTCACCATCAGTCAAGTGTAATTTAAATCACAATAATGTTTCATTAAACATTGGTGCATACTTTCCAGACAACTCAATATTTGATGAGCATGTATTGTACATGGTCAAACTAGTCAAGAATAATGATTCCATTTGTATGAGACGATTTTTATTACTTTTAAAACTGCTTATTAGAAGACTGTTAGGTGTGAACTCTTTAGGTGTGTTTTTTAAAATCTTATAAGTAGTAATAGTAATCTGAGTAATATTAAAACTGATAGTATCTTGAGTAAAATTTGTTTGAGTTTTTTGCTTTATACATGCTCATTGTATTCTTTTCACAGGATGAAAAAGATGATGGTATAAAAATATATGAAGGTGTCAAAAAGATTGGAGCCGGACAGGTAATGTTGAGTTGCCATTTCACAAATTTATTTGACTTTAATTGTAAAATTGTCATTTCTTCTTCCCCTCCCCCCATCATTACAATTTGTTTATCCATTATATTTGTGTAATACAGCTGAAATCAGTCAATATGAAAAATAAGAAAAAAAGTGTGCTTGCTATACTATCACTTATTAAATTCTTAAAAAAGAAAAAATCAGTAATCAACAACATGCAAGTTTGAATCATATAATGAAAATAAATAGATCACAGGGATGGGAACTCTGCGCCAAAATTAACATCTTGCTCCAATGGTGTATTTTCGTATTTTTCTGCGCCAAACTGTGAATTTTGCTTCGGTATGCCCGGAATTTCGGTAAGGACGCCAAACAATTTTTGTTCCTGCTTTGCTGCTAAACGATTTTTTCCGAGAAGGGCATGTTTTATTCCGCTGTACTTAAACTATCGCCTTATTGAAACTATCGGCCCCTCACACACACACACACATTGGGCTTCCCATCACGAAACCCCTGTAATATCTGTGATCGTGCAACGCAACTGAAGATGGTTTGCAATGGTCTTTCAAGTGTAAATGTGAGTCAGTTTCCATTTTGACAAAAAAAAAAAAGTTGCCACTGGAAGCAGCAGAAATTACTGTAGACGATCATCAAATCTCGATGTGTTATGAAAAAATATTTCCTTCCGGGAGTAAAAAGCGCATGTCCGCCAAATTACGAATGCTAATTTAAAAACTTTGCTGAATAACGAGCGTTAAATCGCCAATGTTGCAGAATAACGAGTGTTAAATCACCAATATCGCAAAATAACACCAAACATCGGGTTGATTCTACCGAAAATCCTATTTTTTTCTGAGTATAAAAAATTGAAAATTTTTAACCCATTTGAAGTGCTGCGGTTCCAGACTGCAAAAATTTCCCTAAATAGAGTGGTGCGAAAAGTTTTATGACAGCCGCTCTTTCAAACAAGGTGTCAAAAGCCTGAAAAACAAAAAACAAGCTGATGAAAAAATGTTTGATAACAAAAGACAGTGCAGTTGTTTTGTTATGAAAAGGGGTGAGGGTTGACGAAAATATTCTTGTTAATTTCGTTGCTCCAATTTATAAATATCTGCTCCGAATCTTATATTTTGCTACACCAAAACTGTTCCGAATCCTGGATTTGCTGCTCCAAAACTGCTCAGAATCCTGAATTTTGCTGCTCCAAAATGGACTTTGTCACTTCCCACCCCTGATATCACATACCAAAACTCTTCAAATAATTTTAGCAATGAAAATTCTTTTAAGACAAATTTTTACGTTGCATAAACAGCAATATTTTTAGCTCTGTGTAAAAAATTTTGAATTCATCTTGCGGATGGATTAGCAGTCCATCTGCCCCAGGATTTATAGAAAAGTTTAAGACCCAGTTATTACAGTCTGGGTTAGCAGGTTTTTGACGGTTTAAACTGTCACGTCAAATCCCCCCCCCCCCCCTCGTCAAAAACCTCAAATATTGCTTTTCGATATAAAAATTTCCATTGGACATGCACACGTTAATTGCATGTAATGTTTAAAGTGACTATGTTATACAAAGAATAAATATTTAATATGATTCTAAAATAATTTTCTACTCTCTACAGAATTATTTTGCACAATATATATATATATATATATATATATATATATTTTTTTTTTTTTTTCTTCTTATAAAATATATAATTTGAATAAAGTATACCATAAACACGAAAGGGAAAACTATGGAATGATTTGACATTCTCTGATTCAAAATGATTCTTGACCTTCCAAAATTCCAACTGCTTATATATGTGTGCATTGATATAAACCATCTGCTGTACTCGTTTTACAGCAGATAAGAGTTTAAAAAAAGGTTTATTACATCATATATGTATGGTGATTTCTGTTATTAAATTATCTAGATAACCACTGATACTTAAAACGATACTCTTGTTGTGCATAACATTGAAATATATCTAGCGATCAAAATACTAAATTGTAGGACTAAAATGTCATTTAATTTGGCAATGCTAGCTTGTATATGTCAGTCAAACTTATTTTATTCTTACTTTTGCACTATGATATGGTACATTTACTAGTATTTATAATGCAATGGTTTTCCAATTCAAGCTGTATTCAAACGTGCAAAACAAATGCTTTGGGTATCAAGTCTTGTCATCTCTGCTTTGGTTGAAAATACTCTTTAAAGCTCTGTGAATTTATACACCCTGATCTAAGAAATTTTTAGGTGAAAATAAATAAGTTTAATTAGTGCATTAACAGATGCTGCATGAGAATTTTTATATGGAATAAAATTTTGGGCAGATCACAAAATTTAAAATATCAAAATTGGTATTTTTCCTCAGTAATTATAATTCTGAATATAAAACCCTTTAATCTAAATAAAAGTTAGTGTTTTGTTATTTAACATATCTATCAAGTTAACAAAAACTACACTGCTCAAAACAATTAGGGGAGCACATGGGTTTTAACAAAATTACGCAAAGATGTATACCGATAAGTAACATAAAATGAATCATCCATAATTTAAAGCCTAGCAGGAAACGGAAGAAGAAAACTTCATATGCAAATCAAAGTTCATGACGTCAAAAACCAGAAAAAGGAGATAAGGGCAGAAATCGGGATGTTGCAGAAACATCTGTTTTACTGCCGTAACTGTGAAATTCGATTGCGCAGTATTTTTTTTTTTTGAGACAAGGTGACTTGAGGATGTCTCAACAACGTGATTTACTGGAATCCATGGCATGGCGTGTTATAGGCAGACTGGAATCCGAGCAAACACAACGTAGTGTCGCGGACGCTGTTGGAGTCGCCAGAAGTGTTGTTGCAAGGCTGTGGAATCGATTCCAAGAAACAGGAAATGTTAGACGTCGACCAGGGCAAAGTCGGCCACGCGCCACTACAGCAACTGATGACCGGTATATACGGTTAACAGCCCGTCGAAACAGAACAGAGAATGCTATGCAGCTGCAAAGACGGTTGCTCTTGGCAACAGGACGAAGGGTGTCCAGCCAAACAGTACGTAATCGGCTTCATGAGGGAGGGCTCTATGCACGTAGGCCAATGGTCTGCATTCCGTTGACCCCACGCCACCGTGCGGCCCGAAGAAGATGGGCTGCTGAACATCGAGATTGGGAGCAACATGATTGGAGCCAAGTGCTGTTTACAGACGAGTCCCGATTCAGTCTGGAGTGTGACACCCGTCGTGTTCTGTTATGGAAGGACAGGGGCACTCGAAATAACCCCACATTCGTTCGTGAAAGGTCACAATACAGACGAGCTGGTTGGATGGTATGGGGTGGAATCAGCATAGGCGGACGTACGGACCTGCATATCATTCGGAATGGCACTTTGACGGCCCGAAGGTATGCAGACGAGATACTGCGACATCATGTCATCCCTTACGCTGGAGCCATTGGAGATTCCTTTGTTTTCCAGGATGATAATGCCCGACCGCATAGAGCTGGTGGAGGACATGCTTGAAGCTGAAACAATACAGCGTATGGAATGGCCAGCGTGCTCTCCTGACCTGAATGACCTTGGACGACGCATTGCTGCGCGACCAAGGCCGCCTGTTACTGTCCGAGACTTGCAGATTGCACTTCTTGAGGAGTGGAACAGTATTCCCCAAAGTCTGATCGATAACCTCATGGCAAACAGGTGTGCAGCAGTCTTAGCTGTTCGAGGAGACCACACGCCCTATTAAAACTCATGCATCATGTCTAAACAGTACTTTTTTTTATCGTTTACATGTAACCAAATTGTTGCCCAAAATCATCTTCTCATGTTTTTTCCATATTTTCAGAGAATTAAAGCTTAATTCCAAATTTTTTTACGTCTTTTTTCTGTATTGCGCATTGATACGCGTGTACTATCCATTGTATGCCAATACGTGGCTGTCTCGCACGGTTTTCTTCACTTTTTTGCTTGCTCCCATAATTGTTTTGAGCAGTGTATTTGACATCATTGACAGTAAGATTTTGATCGTTTTAATACCGAGTTAGTTTCTGAGGTCAAAAACCCAACCCTGATGCCCTATTATACATATTTTGAATAAGCAGCTCTATTCCACTTAGCAAATTGAACACAGGTAATGAGTAGCTTAGATAAATAAACCATAAAATTATATTTTATATGTTCTAGACTCTTATGTTGAAAAATTCAAAATTGCAAATTATAATTAATATTTTGTTTTAATTATTGTAATAAATTAATGTTTAAAAATAAAACATTGTAATATGCCAAAAGTTTTTCATCATGTTGTACACCTATTGTGTTCAAAACATTATCAAAAGGCATTCATTTAGGTTTTTGATGCTTGTCATGTCAAAAACCAAACCCTGATTACAGTAGATGTATTATCACAAAAACAAGTATATTGAACACATCAACTGATTTTGAATAATTATTTTTTGCATGCATTCACAATTTACAAAGAAAGTTCACTGATGTGAAGTTAGTAAAAAGTTACTCCTATTGACTGAACTTTTGTTTGGGCACTGATATAAAGTGTGAAATCGATGGTGTGATTAAATACTGAATCATAGATTGTTTTGTAAATGTAGATGATGTTTGTGATCTTGTATCAGCTGCGCTTGTATGAAATGAGTTTGATTACCTTCAACATAAATTTAATCCAAAAAAATTTATGAAATTCTATCATTTTATAGGGAAGGTCTTTGAAATTAGGAGATGTAATGGTTTTATTGCGAGCAATTGCAACTTATGAGTTAGCAGAAAACAAGCTTCAATTCTGCACCAAATACAGAGTTAGACATAAAGCTATGGTAGAAATTCAAAAGATGCGCTTACAACTTATCAGAGAAAGTAAGTTTTTTCCCTATTATTAGGAATACACATTTTATAATTATGTTCTGTACCATATCCTCTGTATTTTTCCCTCTCATATCAGCAGGAAACTGATTTATTCAACATAGCACTACCTTTCTTCTAAAATGTAATTACATAATTTGATACCATTGTATTTTTCATCATTTTTGTATAATACTTGAAGACCATTATTATATGCCTCTAATGAAGTAATTTATAAGATACAGTGTGTGAAACCTGTTTAAGATGGACACCTGTCTTAAACCGAATGAAAATAGTCTGTTCAGCATCAATGTTACAATTATTCATTCATTACACTTCGCTCGCTATGAGTTGAGGAAAAACTCAATTGTAGATGGCAGCACTACAGAGGAATATGGACGAGGTGCATGTCTGGTTTAGTAGTAGTAGTCTGTTCAACGATTAATACTTTGATTTGCACCTTTATAAAACAGAAATTTGTCTAAAATGTGGAATATTATTTCAGTGTTTTGGCGTTCCGTGTCATACAGGTTTCACTGTATAAATGTTATTTCAATTTTTTCGCATTGTTGAATCAGTTGCTCAATTTTTCTTTCCAGTGAACAGATCATTCAGAGATCTAGAGTTGACAAATGATTTAAAACTCGAACCTCCCACAGACGAAGAAATAGAAAAACTGAGAAAAATTATTGCTTCAAGTTTGACTGATCACATTGCAAAGTACTCAATTGTTCATTAATTCTAAAGTATTCTGCTCATATTCATTATAGAATGGATTAATTAACACTTATAATGTCATTGAACTTCTTGCAGAAAAATGACAGAAGAAGAAGCAGCAGCAGTTCAGAGTGATCAGAATTTGAAAAATGCTTATAAGGTAGGATTACCTAATATTTCATATATAACAGTAGTCAAGAATTTTGTGCTTATAGGTGCACACAGGTTTTTTTCCCCTTCTTATGACAGCCTTCTTTATCGCCAAAAAATGCTGTTATTTTAAAACTACAATTTTGACATAACAACTTACTAGTTTGTCGTGGATGTTAAAAAACAAATTTGCCTGGCACTGTATTGGTGACTAATGATGTATGATATCCTTCTTTTTCATAAGAAACAGCCTCAATTTTTATGAGATATATTTATTTACACAGCAATTATGAGGTTTTGTGATTTTTTGCTTCTGTCCAAAATATGTAACATTCCATCTCCATACTCAACGTTTATAATTTGATTTCAGTGCCTTGACTTGGAAGATCCAGTCTATATACATCCAAGCTCGATTTTACACAAAAGTCTCCCAGAATTCATTGTATATCAAGAAATATTTCAAACATCAAGATTCTACATGAGAAGTATGTTTTCTTTCTCTTATTTTTAATGCATAGACTAATAAATATCAATGTAAATATTTGATTTATGTAAATAAATCAAATCAGATTTATGTAAATAAATCAAAATATAAATAATATTATCAGTTTTACAGAATATGGAACAGATCGAAATCATAGCATGGGAAAAAATTTGTTTATAGCAGGGTTGGCAAGGTTTTGGACAGTATGGTAAATACCATGGTTTTTACCGTACTGTCCAAAACCTCCTATTTATAACTATAAGGGAAAACCTTTGCAATTTGATGAAGAGGTAACTTCTATAATCAAATAATAATGATAAACTTTATATTATATAAATTATATATTATATTATGAAAATTACATTAAATATAATAAAATTTAGAAATTCAAAACAGTATGTGCAAAGGGTTATATGACTGATATCAGGTTATCAAACAATTGAAAACTGAACTGTCTTGAGGTTAAATATTAGATTTATGGAAACAAGAATGGGATAGAAATTTATCACATGAAAATTAAACAAAAGCAATAGATAAGACTGCAGAATGAAATTAAACTTGCGTAATAATCGAATACTAATAATCAAGCGCAGCAGCGCTTTTTAACATTTGATAAACTAATTTAGCTGCCGTATCTGTGCCAAGATGATTTCTAAGATAACAAAATTTGAAAATATTCTTTCAATTGATGCATAACTTAGACATGAAAATAAAAAAATGTGTTAAAGACAGTCTTTTGATAAGCCTTCTTCCAGTGTTTTTCTTATTGCTGTCCCCCATGTGATAGAATTGTAAGTATAGCTTGAATTTATTCGGTGAAATATTAGCTACTAGCCTCATAAGAGCAACAATTTAAATTTAACAAAAATTTTGGGTCTTGAAGTCTTTTATCATCATGTGGGCGTAATCAGTGTTTGTGAGATTGTGTTCTGTTAGTCATGTGTACGTGCTACATAGTGGCCTCATTTTCTTTGGATATTTTCCTTTATTTATAATTAGTTTTTGAAAATTGAGAATGTAAAATAGAAAGTTCACTTGAAAATTTAAAGGAAAAAAGTCAAAATAGAATGCCCTATTCTGGGAGTGGTAGCCACTATAATCCATGCACTTGTGAAGCTTGCTTTTGCAATAGCTTTTCTATACTAGACAAGCGAGTAAGATGAAAAAAAGCTCTTCAGGTTTTGACCTCTTTCAATTGACCAGATTCATAAGGAATCTGTGGAATACATAGGATATACAATCACTGTATCTGTTTTACATAGATTTGAATAATTTAAAAATACCATTTATTGTTTGCCAACTTACTTTTCTATCACTGTTGAAGAATGCACAGCAATACATCTTTTTCATACATGGTATTTCCCTCCAAAACGCCAGGATCAAAAGTCGCTCTTGTTTGGCTTGTCACAAAATAGGAGATGTGCACCTTCTGGCTATATATTCTGCGGGTAATTATAGAAACTTCATAAACAGTTCACAAGTAAAAATTGATTATGTTCAGGAGTTGCCTAGAAGCATCAATGCCGAAATAAGCTCAAAATATAAAATTTGTTTACTTGAAAATATAAGAAAACCATGTTCCTTGAGAGCAACATTGCCATATAAAGGGTTACATTTCCATTATACAGGGTAATCCAAAAGTCACCCAACCTGTTACGAAATAATTTCTCAAATTATACTGATTGTAAATGCAGTTTTTTATAGACTGCAGCTCTAAATTGTTCAAGATTCAAAGGCGTTTTATTTTCCATGCACACTGATACTCTCAATGTCTTTTTGTTTGTTATATGATCAAAATGGTTTTTTTGGCAGAAGCAAAGGATTTTTAAGATTAGACAATTTTTTCAACTCATACATTTGAAGCCATTATTGAGGTGTTCAATAATAAATTCCCAAAGTTTTCTGTGCCCAATAAGACAATCTTCTGATTGTTATCCTGTTTATGAGAAACTGGAAATGTTGGAGAACACAGGTGAAGTGGGCATCTGTCTCATCTGAGCCATGCTGGCTCAGTAATGATGACCCAGCATGGAATATATGAACTAAAGGACAAAATTGTGAACTCACCTTCAAAGAGTGTTAGGAAGTGTTTGATGGTGTCACATATGGATATGTCATATAGGATTGCTTGCAGAACCCTGAAAAATTAGAGTTAACGCCTATCGTATTCGGGTTGTTCAGGAGGTGAAACATCCTGATCAGATCAAACATTTGAGTTATTGTCAATGACTAAGATCATTCCATTGATAATCTTGATTCTGTGTTTTGCCTAGATGAAGCCTGGTTCCATCTAACAGGTTGTGCCAAAACAGCAGAATTTGGTGCATCGAAAATCTCCACGTCTATCATCAAAAGAGCTTCTGCATTCAATCAAAATTAGTGTGTGGTGCGCTTACCCTGATAAAAGTGGCCAGAAACCTGACAAAAAGAATATGCACTTGCATTATCGCAAAAGGCTCACATTTTGGAACAAATTTTGTTTTTGTATCCATAATTGTTGTTTCATTCGAACTAAAATTTTTTAATTTATTTCTTGATAGTTAGTAAATAATATTTTAGAACAAGTTGCGTTATATATTTTATTTGGTGGTGTTTTGGAACACGATGTTATCTAGAAACAATGCCTGTAAACAGAAACTAAATA
The DNA here is from genome assembly GCF_987345545.1 of Pholcus phalangioides. Classification (NCBI taxonomy): domain Eukaryota; kingdom Metazoa; phylum Arthropoda; class Arachnida; order Araneae; family Pholcidae; genus Pholcus; species Pholcus phalangioides. The sequence goes on from NW_028301594.1 coordinate 5,826,032, forward strand.
ACTAATTATGATTAAAATAATTTGATCACACTCCAAAACCTTAATCTCAGAGACCCGTACTTGGTCTCAATGTATTTCAACAACATACAAAAATCACTGTCCTAGTATTAGAATTTCATCTACTCTGCTTGCTGTCATTCTCAGCAAAATAATTTTTTTTCTTTATCGCTAATTATTCATCAAGCTTATCTTCAAAGTTATACAGTATGACTTGCTAATAATGTATAATTCGTAATTATTTTCTCATAGCTATAACAGAAATAGAACCAGAATGGCTCACATCATTTGCACCTAACCAATGTGAATTTTCAACACCTTTAGAGGAACCTCAACCTTATTATGACATGAAAACTGATCAGATTATGTGCAGCATGACTTCAACATTTGGTAATTATATTATAAACCCGCACCAACAGGTTAAGCTATTTCATCATATTTCATTCATAATGTAAAATCTGATTCTTGATGCAAGTTCTCCAAGACTGTTATTAAATAATTAAAGCAGTTCTCAACCTTATGGCCAAATAAATCCTTTGATTTGTTACTGATGTCCTTTAGTGTGGTCTTGGAAAAATTAGGTAAAAGTAATTACAAAATTTTAAATTCATTAGAGAACTGAACTCCTGCACAAAAACGACTACTTGTGTCTGTGTTTCATTTTTTCCATCTGTATCACATAAATTCTGATGAAAAAAAAAATTGTTATATTACATTTCTAAATGAGATATATTTTATTGAAGGTCCCTGGAACTGGAAACTCCCTTGTGTGACCATGCCTATGCACCAAGGTCTTCTAAAATATACATGGTTTTGTTTCTTTCTTTTGGATGGGCAGATTTGCCCAACTTTAAAGCAATACAAAAAACATTTCCTGTCCCCAGCTTCTGTTATGTTAAAGCAGTGGGCAAGGTGAGTTAATTTTCCTTTTTATCTTAGGACTATTTTGCTTTGAACTATACTAAAATTGAACTAATTCAATGCTACAACACTTCATATCAGTAACGTGCATGTGCAAAAAACTATTATAAATGCCAGTGTGTGTGTATGCTACTTTTCTTTTTATAAGGCTAGAATCACTTGCATTGATTAGCATTTTTTTCTCTTAAGGATTTATGTGCATCAAAAGTTCTTTGATGAGATCTATAAATTCTTCATGAAATTTTCATAACTGAAGGGCATGGCAAATCCCAGGCGGCCATGACAACCGAAAAATCAGTGTCTTTCCACCTAAAATTTCCTACATTTTATAATTATTAAACAAGAGTCTAAGGATAACACATTTTCAGATTGCATGCCAACATGTCTATCAGCATAGAAACAAACCATTTTTTGACTATTTTTTTGTTATGGGTGGAAGAAAAAAATTGATTCTCTATCAAGAAATTTGCCAGAGATGCCCATTCTTTTTTTTTAAAGCATAATGAAACACACATACAAATGTCTTAATCTTCCAAATTAGTCATCTGGTTCCACCTATATTATGTATTGTACGGGCCGAAAAGAAACATCTCTGTTAGCAATATGCTATTTCTTCAACCATCTTTCCCATTTATGAAGCCATAGTTATGATTTATATGTATTTGGAAAATTTTAAGTTTACAAGACCAAAATCTCATTCTAGTATAAACATTATGTAAATACAATATTAAAACCACATCAGGCAAATTGCTTAACAAGGTGGATAGAAAAAGGAGAAAACAATAAAAATCGCCCATTAAATTATGGGTGTTAAATGCAGCTACCTAAAAAGCTAGAAAAAGTAACTAAACAACTAAAATATCTGCCCATAGAAATACGGTTGTCATTCTTTAGATGTGGATAGCTTCTAGATTACTCCCACCCATCTTATCATATTTCCTCTTGAAGGTGTCTATCGTAGGAGAATGCACAACATCAGAAGATAAGTTATTCCATACATTTACAACCTTGTTGGGGAAAAACTCTGACACGACAAACTGGAATTATCCCCGAGTCAAAACATTTGAAAGGCAGTGTAACAATATTTCATAATCCATCACATATCGATCCTCTAGTAAATCTTAAATACTTCAATCATATCTCCACGATGCCTACATTGTTCCAAAGAAAACATATTCATCAAATCGAGTCTTTCTTCATAGCTCAAGCCTTGCATACCCGCAAAATCATTTGATCTTTTTGTTGCACCAATTTCATTTTCTGCACAAGGGCTAATTATAATTAGATCAGGAGATTTACTATTTATTGCAGATTCCAAACGGTAGCTTTTTTTAATACTCACCAAGAGGTTTTTGCTAACCTCTCAATATGGGACTCCCTGCTGTAGCAATCTTTTTCGATGGTTATGTTGCCATTTCTGTTGTACCCCAGTGTCAGGAAAGTTTCTGACAAGGATGAACCAAGTATTGAACCTGCGACACCTAAACACCATCTGGTACTTTAGGTGAGTATTTTATTGACCTGGGCTACACTTAAGTCTATATTCTTCTGAAGATAGGGTTTCCAAAACCGTATGATGATGTACTCAAGACCAGGACGAACTAAGCCTTGGAAAAGCAGAGGGATGACTGGGGAAGAGACTTTTCAATAATCAAACCAAGCATTCCATTTGATTTTTCTCATCACAGTGGTACAATGTTCAAGGAACCTAAGCCGCTCGTCCATGAGAATTCTTGAATTGGTGAGCCAAGTTGTATCCAGAATAGTTTCCCCACTTGGGTTGTAAACTCTGAAGATCATGCTGCAATACTATTTAAGTTGGCTTGGAGCAGCTCAACTTAAATTTTACTGAACTGTTGCACAGGATATTTCATGACAGTAAGTTCATGCATAATAAATTAATCTCAGTGTAGAGAAAAGGTCTATAAAAGAGACTTATTGTGGTCCTTAAACAAACTGCTAGTAAGAAGACTCACAATTGTTTCACTGCATTATAAAAATTGCTTGTATCAGTTTTTTTCAAACACTCAATATAACGCCCATTTTCCGCGGAACGTACTAGATAATGAATGCCGGTGGTGACACATGAAATGAGGTTTTTACTGTTTTTGTAATCTAAAGTGTTGCATGAAAACATTTTTTCACAAAATTTATTATGCTTTTGCAGATTATTACCTCGGACTCGCTCCATGCTACAAGCCTTGATGAGTAAAGAAGTAGACTCAAAAGAAGCACTTCTCAAACAGTGGAAGAACAATCCTAAATGTATGTGGAAATTCATATAATAACTAATTATAACTTTTTACAAGTAAAGAACTAACCTCTCAGTATAAACCTAGAAAAAATTTTAAGGGTCAAAATCCAGTAATTAAATTAACTAGCTGGATAAAATAAGTAGATTTAACTGGTAAAAATCATGTTCATACAAATATTTTAAATTACCATTCAATGCAACGAAAAGACCAAATATATATATATACCATATTAAGTTCAATGAGTGAACACTACTTGAAATTTTTCAAATAATACTGCAATTATAAATGACCCAAAGAATTATTTATAATTTCCTTAAATGAAATAACAAATATTACCTCCGTTGAATAATTGTGTGGTCCTTCTGTAACTATTTAACAGCTCAAAAGTTTGAACTGCATAATTCATATTTTACCGCTGAACTTAAAAAAAAATACATGCCCGAATACCATTGGTTAGTTTTCCATTTTTAACGAATTGTTTCCATACATTCAAACTAATATGCAGATAATATTGAAAATTAAAAGCATTGCACTGCAGTAAAATAAATTTGAAATTATTCCTTTGTTTGATGAAATCTCAATTTCCTAGAACACTAAGAAATTTCCCTCCGCTAATTTTGATCAGTGATGGCCACCTAGTCCAAGGCTGGTGTTACACTAACCTTGAGCGTATCGGTTACAATGAAACGAATATAACCGATCAGCTCATTGGTTGCATTTGTCAAGTTTTGTAAAAGAACTTTCATAGTGTGGCTTAGGCCGGGATTACACTATAAAATTTTGATAAAAGTTCTTTTATCAAACTCGAAAAATGCAGCCAATAAGATTATTGGTTGCGTTTGCTATAATGCAACAGATGCGCTTATTGGTTGCATTTTTCAAGTTTTATAAAAGAACTTTTATCAAAATTTTATAGTGTAATACCGGCCTTAACAAAATTTCCCTTTTCCCCCACACATTCAAAACAAATGTGTTACCATCTATTGATGAAAATACTCGAAGTATTTAAATGATGCAAAATATTTACATTTCTCATTTGTTTGAACTCAAAATTTTCCCATAAACCTTAAGACTTCCCCTATTTTTTTTGAATTTTTTACATGCTTGCATCAGACACGTGGTTGAAAAAAATAGAATGCCCAAGCAAAATTTTTACATGCCTCAGGCAATAGATTTCTCCATCCCTGATTGGCTCCCTCTCCTGACAGATACATGAATATTTGAAATTTTTTTAAATAATGGAGTTGCTAATAAAGTTTGATTGATATGGTATTGTTTATAATAAAAAAATTGTGTTATGTAAAGCTTTCCAAAAGTCTGATAATCTGGTTTGAGCACAAGCCTTAATGTATGAATGTATAATTTATTCTCAGTGTGCTGCCACTGTTTAAATAATTGGCAAGCTCTAATTCTTTAGTTTTTAAAATACTCATGGTAATTTAATAAATTTCAGATATGCTGTCAGAGTTTTGTGACTGGCTTCCATCAGAGAAACACATGGATGTGTCTTGTAAATGGCCTCCTAAGTGAACTGGACTTGTGCGATGATCCCACATGTACATTGATGTAAAATAAATGTAATTATTATATTATCCAGATCACATGTACATCTCTCCAGAGACCATTAAAAAAATTATTTTTCCAATAATTCAAAATAATGGTTATGAATACACCAAGGTACATGGTCCAGAATGTTTTACCCACACTTTGAGACCCCTCTTCATCAACAAAGTAAACATTTAATAATTCATGATTATATACAGGGTGGTCAAAAAGTCTGGACCTGTTTTGAAAAAAGCTATTAAGATGATACAAATAGCTTAAAGCATTTGAAAGAGAAGTTTTCAAAGGTTTCTTTTACACAGGATTCCCAAGAAAATCTGATCGTTTCCCTGACCGAAACTCCAAAAAACAGTTAAAGTCTGTTACACCAAGTATGGCTTATAATGGCAATTTCAATAAAATAAGTGATCTGTGTATGCAGGAGATTGTGAAAAAGCTAATGCTGCAAAATACATCTGCTTATAACGCTTCATTATAATAATTTTTCCCCTGATTGCAAGCTTTCTTTTTAACAGACATCTACTGTATAATTCAAAATCTTAACCTTTCAATTTTTTTTTTCTTCCCTTCACAAACTCTTGCCAAGTATTTTACATTTTCCCTGACTTCAGATAATTCCAGATAATCAAACATACTAAAATTTTTCAAAATAACTGCAATTGCTTCAAATTAGTTAGTTTCACCTTTTATCTCCCCACCATAATCCAAGGATTATGTAAAATTCCTCGTTGATGAAAAAAAAAAATCATAAAAATGGTTCAACATTTTATTTGTTGACTAGTTTCAACATTAACACATGCATATGTCAATGCCTTTATAAAATGCATGATCCACATGATAATGAATTTGTAGCACTTTGTACCAAATATGGAAACAATCTCGACACGGTCACACTGTGGTGAATAATATATCAAACATGAAGGATTATGTAATGGAATTGCCCTGATAAAGAAATTACACAGATTGAGTTACCTGTACCAAATACTCGTATAAAAAAAGTCATGCTTTGATGATTACAGAAAATCTTACATTCAGCTGTCACAATACTACAAGAGAAAGAGATCTCAATCAAAAAATATATTGTGTACTACCTAAAAACTAAGTAATTTTGAAATCATATTATACCTTTCTAAATCAATTCAATTTCTCTAATTTGTTCTAGTGATATTGAAATCTAGAGATTTTTAAAAAAAAGCTGATTTCATTTCATGCCAGGAAAGGAAAAAAATAAAGTGTTCAGATCCTGCTCGCCTAACAAAACCAAAAGTTGGCAAATACAAGGGAGACATCCACATGCATTCAGATCCAGTATACAAGAAAAGTGTCCATTGAAGATTTCTTTCATTAACATTCATTCTGATTTTATGTGTTGACCGTTGCTATCTTTGTCTTCTTTTTTGCTCTTCTTGAGTGGGTTCGCTTTACACTCCTGATATAGGTTATTTAGATCAAAGGCACTTGTCACATTTTCCTGAAAGTTAAAAGCACTTATTAGACTGATGAGCAGAACTTCTGCACAAAAACTGATCATAACTTTCTATAAAGATTAGAATGGAACTAAGCAATATGAGGGAGATATCCACATGCATTTTGACCATCATTCATGTATCCCTTGCTTTAGGTGACTAATTGGTTCTGTAAAACTATCACAAAGTGAGGTGAATTTAACATCTGTAACATAGGGATATGGGAGTTTCTCCAGAAGGATAAAGAAAACCAACATCAAAAAAAGATTTTAGTGGACTAATTTCAAATTTCTGAATGAATCTCACAAATTTGTGTTTGTACAAAAGAGAATCATATTTTTTACTTTCTTCAATTGGATAATGAATGCATTGATGAGTGCGGATCTTTTCTCTCCTGGTACGATAAGCTGAAAACCTTTTTAATGAAATTGAGATTCAGCTAAGAGGTACACTTTTTAAAACGTTTATAGCAAAGGTGGAGAATTCTGTCACATAATTTTCTCTGAAATTTCAATGCCACTGTTGTGGTGTGTTACCAAAAATATATTAATTAGTGAGCTCTGATGAGCAAATTGGAACATTTCATCCACATTTAGCTCATCCTGCATCCTCAACTCCAACAGATTTTGTCATTTTAACTATGTCTTGTTTGCAAGCTCTTTTCAACATTAAAATCAAATGCTAGATAAAAATTTTCAGGGTACGATTTCTTAAAGTAACTTTTTAAAACTGTTGTAGCAAAAGAGATCGCATAAAGCAAGGGGTACCTGTGTAATTGAAAAATATTCACTTGAACTACGAGAATAACTAGTGTATTTTCCTGCAAGGAATAATTCATAGATTATAAACTGAGAAAACATTGGAATTTGTTGATGCAGATATCGTTGATGCTCAAACAAAAGTCGCTAAGTCCACCAAAAAACTTGATGCACTACTGCTGTTGATTAGGAACACCAATTAATTATTATATGAACCACAGACTAGTTATCTAAACATCAGTTCAGTTAACCTGCTGTAGGAGTTAGAAATTTTTAAAATAATATTTACTATTTCCCATAATGACTCAAAAGTTCAAATTGACAAAATTTCAAAACTGAACTTTTGCTTGAACGCCGATTATATACTGCTGATTTTTTTTCCTGAGCAGTTAGGATAGAAATAAATATTTTAAAAATAAATTTGTAAATAATTGTTTTCAAAAGATTTATAGATTACATATAAATATAAAAATCAAAATAATTTTTTAATACAAACTAGACAAGGAAAAACTTCAATTCCTTATTATTAATGAATGAAATTTTCACATGGATTATATGACAATGTTTTTTCTCAAAGTAGCAAAATTTGTAACTGCAAATTATATGTAGGAAAATATGGTAGTTTTTTGGACCCTAGGCTCATACTGTGGAAAAATTACAAAAGGCATAAATTCAATCTTTTTTCAATCTATATCTTCTTTCAAAAACTATTTCTCTCGCCTTCATAATGATGTTATTCCATAATGACCCGCCCATCCACAATGATATGCCATGTCTTTTTTTACCACGTTCATGTGACTAGTTAGATCCAGACCTAGTTCATAGCTTATTGAAAGCTTTTCTTTTGCCTCTCTCACAGAGAGGCGATTGAAATTAACTTCGCAGTGATATAATTTCTGAAAGCAATTTGAACACTAAAAATACACTAATCAAGCAATATTAAATATTTCTCTAGTTGCTGTGACATATATACAGAGAAAAAAATTACCTCAGAGAAGAAAAACTTCACCAGATGAGATCTACTGTCAACTGTGGGTCTTCGAATGACTTCTTTCCCATGTTTAAAGAGTATGGTGGTTGGCAGCTGCTTGCTCAATGCAGATGCATTGACATAATATCTGAAAAAATAAGTAACAATTTTTGTTACCCTCTGCATTTCATTGTTATGTATCAATACAAAAAGTTAATTGCTCAAATTTAAAATTGGCAAGATATATTTTATCAGATACCACAAAAGACCCACTTCTCTGCCATTTCTGGAAATCGAGTAACATCCAATTTTCCAAATTTGAAGTTATCCAGGTCACCGTACCTGAAAAATCAACAATGTAGAAATCTTTTATGAACAAAGTTAATTGCATTCCAATAATTCAATTTTGGCATCTTTTTTCTTTTATTCTCACAGTGTCAAAAAAACTTAAGACACAAGCAATATTCTTTATTTTTTTAGAAAAATACTACTACTCTGTAGTATGAGAATAAAATGACACACACATTTCATTATTCTTGCTTGAGTAGATGATTTCAAGTCATTTGAACACAAGGAAACATTAGGCACAGCTAACCTTATAAACAGAACTTTTTTTTTATTCAAAAATAATAAAATGACTTCACTTACTTCACTGACAGCTCGGCAAAAATGGGTGCAAAATTGACACATGTGGCATTCCATGCTGTGTAGAATGTCACCAACCAAATAACTCTGGTATCTTTTTGAAGTTCTTCCTGAAATCCATATGCAAATAGACAATATAACACTACAGACTCCATACTGATTATTTATTATATGGTTGAATTTTTTCTAAGTTAAGACTAACTCTTTTGGAGCAGGTATTCTGGTATCCAGGAAATTTAACAAACAAGTACGTTTTGGTTAATGTTACAAGACCTATAGTCAAACTCGCATCGCGAGAACCCAGGTTCAAACCCCACCATCGCCTTAGTGGTGGTTGGCTGAAATCGGTTTTCTGTGGTTCCCAACTTCAAGGCGCGAATGCGAGCTGATCTCCCCATTATTAAAGTCTCCCCACAGAGAGCAACAGGCCTTCAACAATGCAATTATTTGATCATTACACTTCACTTATAGTTAGAAAAATCGATGGCAGGTAGAAGCACTACACACAACAAGCATTACACAGAAACAAACTTCATGTCAGGTTTGCTACACATACACATTCCAACATATACCATTTCGTCAGAAGTTCCGCAAGGAATATGGACAAGGCACATGTCTGGTTCAGTGGTCAAATCTGTGTATTCTGAGCAGTCTACAGCTTCAACTACTCAGCAGAAAATTACAAAACTTTGAAAATAGATGAATGCAAAAGAAATTGAGAAAAAAATAGTTCAAACATTCATCACTAGAGTGTTTTCTATGAAAATTGTAGTGCACATGCTAATTTTTTAACAGACATGCAACAAAACTGTTCAAGCTTCAAGGCAGAGTATCTAAACCACACTTTCCACACAGAACCATTTCCAATCTCATTTCTTCACTAAAGAGTATGATATTGGGTACACAAGAATCTTTGCTATTAACCCCTTGAACTGCAATTTATTTTCATGCAGCCCTGCTCAGACATACAATTTCATGGCAAGCTGGACTCATCATTTCAGTTCAAGGTGTTAAAATACTTTAACTAAGACAATGATTAAATACCGAAAGCTTTGCAGAGATTTTTTATTCTTGAAAGGGTTTCGAAAATTCTCCCCATTTCTACATAAAGATGCTAAGAAAAATTTCATAACTTTGATCTCTTTAACTGATGCCATGGGGCAAAAATGTTTGTATGCTAATAGTGAGTTAATTACATTTATCTGAGTGAATATTTATCTAACAATGTACAGTTACACCTTGCTTACAAATTTTAGTGTTTTAAAAAACTTATCTTAAAATATTTGGCATTATCTGAAATGAATTAAATAGTTTCCACAAAACGCTATGAGGGAAGCCAAGTTTTGGCTAACCGAACATGATTCAACAACAAATTATCTTTGTTAGCTGAGGTATCACTATATATCAACTACATAAAAATAAACTTACCTCTAAGTTTGCACCAGTGAAGTAAACAACATTATCAGGCCCATCATAACTCGGTTCAGGTAAAAGTAACAAGTGAGCTAAAACAAGAATCACAAGTTTTAATGAATATATATATTTTTTTTCAATTAGAGATCTTTGTAGATTCAGAAATAAAAGATTTTAATGAATACATATATTTTTTATATATATATGAATATATAGAAAAAAATATTTTCTATATTTTTCTCTCTTTTTGAATTTCTTCTCTTTTGAATATAAAAGAGATTTTAATGAATACATATATTTTTTTCAATCAGAGATCTTTGCAGAGATTCAGATATAAAATTGACAAAAAAAAATCACTTACTTAAACACATTGCAGCATATATAAAGCCAAGTCTTGGATCCGAATAGAAATATAAGATAACATTGGCCATTTTGCTGTACATACATAATGAAGAGAGATATGGAACTATCCTAGTTGCACCTGGGGATAAAAGAATGCAACAAAGAAAGAATGTGTATCATTTTTCACTAAAACACAGAGAAGTAAATGATTAAAGCAGAGCTTGATAAACTGAAAAATAATTCAGGCACCAGCTGAATTTCTTAGAAGCCAAACCTGGTTTTTTTCCTAAGGAGAATGTTCCTAAACGATGCTTTGTCAACCTTTCTTAGAGCAAGGCTGGACAAATCTCAGGTCGCCATGGCGACTAAAAAATTGGTATTGGTGCCTAAAATTTTCTTTGTGTAGTTACAAAATTGCAGGCTGAGAGCAGCATAAAATGTTTGGAATTTATAACAGCATATCTGCCAACATGGAAGAGGGACACTATGCCCTGAAAAAAGTCAAAAGAAGCATTATTTTGGACTTTTTTCTTCGGGTAACAATTTTTTTTGGCTCCTAAAAAATTATTTGGGTACATAGATTTTTCAATTACATATAGAAAACAGTGCCAATACAGATTTTCTAGTTGCCATGGTGACCTGGGATTTTTCAAGCCCTGGGTTAAAGTATTAATTTGAAAAGACCTCACACATGTGAAATGTAAAAGTACTCAAACTTATTCCTCATATTTTAGGAAATTGAATGATTCTCCTACAAATTTACTGTGTTAGAGTCTTAGAATGTGGCTATTACATTAGTTCCCCGTAAAAAGCCAGATCTTAACCTATATACCTTCAAAATTATAAATTTTCAGCTCTTCTGGGAAAGTTCATTCTGATATACGAGTGCTTTGGATTATATAAGCATATTTACAGAGCAAAATATACTTGTTAACCAAGGCACTACTGCATTTGATTAAAATTCACTATTTTTAAGCCAGATTTAGATCGAGCACACATCAAATTGAACAAAAAGAGTTTAGAGATGTGACCCAAACTAACTGACCTGCACTGACTTCTAGTGGATATTGTTCATCATAGTGTGTTGCATAATGTTGCAGTTTGGTGTCAAAATTATCTGGGCTTTGCCAAGCCTAACCTACATTTTTGTTCTTGTTTGGTTTAGTTCCAATAGTACATGGTCAGCATGAATTTGGCATTAGTATGAATATCTAACAAACAGAGGTGGAGAAAATAAGTATGACACTGACATTTTTTCATCATAAGTGCCAACTTACCTTGTCTTCGAGTTCGGAGAACAATGATTATTGCCAGGAAAGTCAGAATTTCTGTTTCCCTCTGAAAAAAAATATTATTGATTAACAGGTTAGAATAATTTTGTCACATAGTTGAACCATTCAAAGCTTAATATAATCATAAAAATATACAGTAATAAGATTTTGATCATATATATGTTACTGCCAATTGCCTTGAATATTGACCCAGCATATGCCTGAATTTCGAACTTTGGCCAGCCAGTTCACAAAGTGGCCGGAAATTGATGGCAGAAAAGTCTGATGATGAAAAACATGATTTGGGGTCATCACCAAGTTGCCATATTTTTTCATGATAATTACGTCCATGTTAGCTATAGCAACCCATCAAACCACAGTCTCTATACTGTAAATTTTTTTCCTTCAAAATTTTTAACAAAAAAATCCAAATTTATTTTTTTTTTTTTCCTCTTGTCACATGAAACTAATCCAATACAGCTACTATATATAGCCATGTATCCCCCGTCGGAGAAAAAAAATATATGGCACCTACCGGACTGTTTTACATCAGTATGACTTTGGCCATGGATCATTTCTGAAAATTGGACTTTGTCCAAACCTCTCCATCATTTTGCAAATTTGACCAGGCTTTGGAAGTATCATATGTACCAGGGGTTCTCAAACTTTTTCCACCCGCAATGCCCTTTACCCAAATCAACACTTATCCATGGCTTCCCAGAGCAGTTTAACGAAGAAAATCTTCAAAAAGTGTTTGTTGGGAAGCCGCAGCTCACAGTTTGAGAACCTCTGATATATACAAATCAAACTTAAATTTAACAAATTTCCTTGATTTAAATTTTTTTTTCCAACAGATGTGATTTCATTTTGTGTCAAAAACAGAAGTGTGACCAGACAAGCAGCCTATTGCTGGTTGCCCCCATTATGTTTGGAAATGTTTCAGTAAAAAAACAAACTTTTTTTTAATATTGTACCATCCAATGCATATCTTCCAAATGTTAACAGGGGGAGAAGCGACTAAATGTAACTGAATTTTCACCGAAGTAGTCTTATTAAAGCTAGGAATCACTTTAGAGAAGTTCAAAAACCTTGATAATAACTCTGCTCACCTTTATTCCCTGTTCTTTAATCATAAGGAGAGATAGACTCGAAAGTCTGGGGGAGGGGCATAATGATGTCAATTTATATACGGGGTGATTATAAAAAAACTATCCCGACATATGGGCTAACTATCATACCATTCACAGAAACAATGAAATTTTGGCATAAGGTATTTTGAGGTACGCGCTCAAGAATGATATGGAAAACAACAGTGTCACTCTAACAGTTACGGTTACAGTGAGAAAATTTCAAAAATATCAAATGGCAACACCAAGTTTTTTGTATTGGAATGCGATCTCCATACTGAAAAACACTAAATAGCATTGGAATGGCACCTGTAGCACGAAAACCCCTGGAGATAGGCAAGGAAAAAGTAAAAAAGACTTTGCCGTGCACCAGAGCATTAATGTTCGTTTCATTCGTCCCTGATTAGTCCTCCACAAGGTCATGTGGAAAATTTGTGAAACACAATAAAATGCTTTATTTTATGCTGCTTCTCTGTCCTTATTGGTTGTCCTCACTTTTAGCCTATCTACCGCCAGTGATTTTCATGCTACAGTTGCCGTTTGAACGCTATTTAGGGTTTTTCACAATGGAGATCGCATTTCAATACAAAAAACTTGGTGTTGCCATTTGATATTTTCGAAATTTTCTCACTGTAACCGTAACTGTTAGAGTGACACTGTTGTTTTCCACATCATTCTTGAGTGCATACATCAAAATACCTTATGCCAAAATTTCATTCAGTTTCTGTGAATGGTATGATAGTTAGGGGCCCATATGTTGGGATAGTTTTTTTATAATCACCCTGCACATGCATATACATTAAATGTCAGCTCCACCTTTGATGTTGCTGGATTTGGAGTCGGGGGGGGGGATAGTCTTTCTTTCCCCCCCCCCCGATAACGAAATAATCTCTGATCATTAAAGCTAGTGAAACAGAGGAATGATTACTGAGTGCACCATTTTTGACAACTTTCTGAGGGGACTAAAGTTCATCCTAATGACTATAATAATCAATTTCTGTTTATTTGAAATGCTTTTTAAACATTGATAACCCATAATTTGTCAGCAAGAGATTACTTGTGAACAAGGCCGTCTTAAGAACATCAAGGGGCCTCGGGCCAAGTGATTTATACGAGGTTCCTACTTGATGAATTCTCAAAAATTTGAATCGGTTATAATTTTTTGTGAGGTCCCTCTTTTTTTGAGGTGCCCGGGTAGGCCCATGCATTAAGACGGCACTGCTTGTGGATCCTACAAAGGTGGTTGAAATTAAACTAACACTGATCAGACATATGAAGCGCTTGTTCTGGTGAACATATTTCATTGAAACTTGGTATGTAGGTTATATAAACCTTAGAGGAAAGCAAAGTGCAATAAAAAAGATAAACTTCTTGCCACCAAGTGAAGTTACTCTGCCACGAAGCTGAGCTGGAAAAGATCTCGGCAACAGGATAAGTCCAGTGGCAAAGTTCTGGTGTTCATTGCCACCAAGTGAAAAAGTAGTGTTTTTTTTATTGCAGTTTTCTCCCCTCTTCCCGCCATATAGCGTATCTACCAAAGTTTGAATGAAGTATGTCCGACAGAACTGATAATACATAGGTCTGAGTACACCTACTGGCTTCATTCAGACACCTCATTGGACATTTTTTCTATCAGAGAAATTTTGGCGTTTGTATATTTTCGTGAATATATGCACTATTCTCATAAAAACTCACAGAATTATTACACACAAAGTTAGTACAATATTTTATGAGGGTTACAAATCATTTGCAGGTTTTTTTATCATACAGGGTTCGTCAAAAATATTTTTCTCATTTAATTTTTGTCGGCCCCCCAAATACACTCTAGACTAAATTTTCCCAGGAAATGGTGGGTACCGATATAAGTATGTGTGTGTATATATGACCAAAATTTAAGAACGATTCTCTGTATTTTACTAGAAATTCAAGAAAATATCTGAGCTCCTAAGTGGACACAGACTTTTAATGTATGTCGAGATTGTAATGAGTCAAACAAGCAATCGTTATTCCTTTTAAGCGACAGGAGCATTTTGGAGCAACGCCTATTGCCCTTAAATGCCAGTCCACGGTCGTTGAACAATCAACCACAAATTTATGTCCCTCTCGGGACCCGAACCCGGAACTTAAATCATCTCGCAAATTAATTGAGCCTCTGTAATACAGCTAGAGCACAGTAAATGCATAGAAAGATAAGAATATCGACATGAAACTATTCATATGTTTATAATACACGAGAAGTATGAACTTGAACAAAAACAAAAAAACGGAGCTTACGAAATCGAGTTCGCATCCAGTGGATGGAAAGAGGTAAGTGCAAATAGGTCGAGTAAGTTTCGTGAACAAATACAGAGCTGCTAGGATAATATTTATAATGTAATGAGGATGAAGCAAGCTCTTCAGCTCTTTGTAGTTTAAAATCCCCATTTTTACTTCTATAGAGTGTTAATTACAGTTAAAATGAAACTTCATCAATTTAATATAGGTTGCTACAATAGTCACTATTTTTCAACTTCACTGGTGCCTGGATTTCAACATCAAGGTTGAATCTATCCGCAATTTGGGCTTTACTATGTTTATGCTGCCCATCAGGGTTGCCAGATCCTTAAAAGTAGCCAAAAAACAGCTCAGAATATTTAAACTTACGTCGCCATCTAGGAAACAATACGCGAACTGCACGTTTAGGTAATCTACCAGCGGCCGAAACTACACTGCGAGTTGTTAGCCGCGATCCAGCCCAGGTGTTTCTCAACCTGGGGGTCCCATGCTTCGGTCCTGCCATATTCCAGGAGAGGGGTGGGGGAGGGAGGGGTGTCACGAGTGAAAATTGCGTTCAAGAGGAACCATAACAAGCTGCTAAAAGGAGGCCACAAAAAACGGTAAAGAAACGGTAAGTGCGGGATCCGAAAACATGCCCTCCACATTCTGGAGCAGGGCCCCTAGGCGGGGACCTTTTGAGGGCTTCCAGACCAGACTTTCACGGGCACCTTTATGAGGAATTTTAGCGTGAAAAAACAAAAAAAAAAAAAAATGACGAGAATCACCCTAGTCCTCAGGCCTGGATCCCTGTCAGTCCCACCCATGTGAGGGGTCAAGCCCGAAAAACGCAGAACCCGGTGCAACAACACTTGTCCAACACCATCTATAGCAGAAGGCCTTCGCGCGAAGCTCGTGACGTTATTTTTTTTCCAAACCGAGCGCAACTCAGGTCTATCGCCATGGGCAATGTATAACCTTAGTGAGTTGTGCCGGAAGTTAATTGTGTGTATCAAAGAACCTAACACAGACCTAACAGACTTTCTAACAAACTGAGTTGCCACTGTGGTGGTCGACTCGCATCGCGGGGACCCGAAACCGATTATGACCCCGCTCTGACCCCATAGGACTCGGGTTCGAGCCCCACCGTCGCCACAGTGGTGGTCGGCTGAATTTGGTTTACTGTGGTTCCCAACTTCGAAGCGCAAATGCGAGCCGATCTCACCATTAAAAAGTCTCGCCACAAAGTATACAGTACAAGTATTCAGTCATTACAGTTCATTTCTAAAATATAGATGGCAGGACTGAAAAATTAAACTCAACACTAGGTATGCACTCAGACTGTTAGATACACACACTTACACTTCCGGCACAACTCACTAGGTAGCGAATTGCCCATGGCGATAGACGTGAGTTGTGCCATAGCCCACTAAACAATGTCTAGTCGGCCGTGGTTGTGCTCAGTTTGAAAAAAAAAAAAAACAGTTTGAGTTAGGTGTAGGAACGGGCCCACCAAGAAAAATCGGACTTGGGGGCCAGCGAAAGAAACCAGACTAGCGAACTTAACGCTGGATGTAGGGGCTATGGGGGAGAGCATGTCCCCACATCCTGGAGTGGGTCTACCAGGCTGGAATCTTTTGCGGGCCCCCGGTCAGACTTTCCACTGTCCCCTTCTGTAGTTAATTTATAGCGTGAAAAAAAAGCAAAAAACGATGAGAACTGTCCCGGGCCCCAAGGCTAGAGCCCTGTCAGCCCCCCCCCCCTTTGTAGTGGCTATGGAGGAGGGAATAGGCAGGAGGAGCAAAAAGTTATTCCCACACGGGCAGAGATTTTGTCTCGAACCGCTCCCGATAGATTACATTCTTGTTTCTGGTACAGTGTGTATTACGGTCCCAGGTCTTTTCTACTCTCCAAGTTTTCTCAAGCTTACGGGCCTAGTGGCGTGATGGTAAGATGCTCATCTGCTACAGTGAAGTTTGCCGGTAGGTCCCAGGTTTGAACAGGGTGAAGAATGTAGATAACAACGAGCGTGAGGCGAACGCAAAGAGATGGCGCCTTCATTGATCCAACTCGTTTACGGCAATAAATTGCAGTATAGCGATATAGTCTGAGCTAGTGTGTGGTGAGGTGGCCTAGGGGGCCCCCCTGCTCCAGTATGTGGAGAGGGGGCACGGTTATACCCGTACCTCCTGCTGCACCAGGGCAGTAGTGTGCCGCTCCTGGGCAGACTTTCTTGTTGGGGTCCCCTTGAGAGGGTTATTATTATGTCGCGCCCTCTCATTGGGTTTGGGCCCCCAGGACAGTGCGCCACCTGTTTCCATAACCATGGGCGGAGATACGGGAGGGGGAGGGCAATGCCTCCAGCGTCAAAAGTGGAATCGACTGATATAATGCATATGTGTATATATGAATTGACATAATCATCATCATCATGTCCCCCCAGCAATAATGACCGTGTGCCCCCCAGATTCCCAAGTCTATCCCCCCTACGGCCAGACAGCCTATATGGCCCTGTGCTGCACCCCTGGACCATTATATTATCTTGCGGTAGAAACTGGAGTGAATGAAAAGAAAAATTTCTTTGCTCTGAAAGCGCAAAAAAAAAAAAAAAAAGTAAATAAATAAATAGTAGAGAGACAAACTAATGGCGAAAACAACAGCCCAAAGAACCCTGAAAGTAAGAAATTGCTACATTTTTTGTTCAAACAAGCCCAATTCAGCGAAAAAGTTGCCAATCTGGTAACTATATGGCCTGAAGACGTCACATCACGGAAAAATTCAACAAATCCCAAATTCAGTTTTTGTGTTGGCGATAAACTTTTATTTTTCATGTATAATTCATGTATAATATATATATATATATTTATTTTTTCATAAAAAAACAAAAACAAAATTAAGAAAAAAAAAATTATATAATATCGTTCTTGTCAATGGCATCACGTTTTGAAAAAGAAAATGGCGGAAGACGGAGATCAGGTATGTTTGTAAATAAAGCGTAGATCACTGTCTTGTTTAATGAATCACCATAATGTTAGAAATTTGTGATTTTTTAATTAATTTTAGAATGTAAAATTCACAAACCCGTGCGAAATTCTATCGCACTCAAGAGTAAAATTCACAAAACAACAAATACATTCAAGTTGGGAAGTTTCATTTCCATTGGAAACGAATTACGCTTGTGTTTATGATTATGAATTATGTAATGAAATTTGCTTTAACCACGTGGGCTGTGAAACCTTTGCACACTATCTAGGATATATATATCGCAGGAATCACAGATTGGTTCTTCCCAGATCCTTAGGTTGCCTCTCATTGATTTTATATAATTCCATTCATAGTATTAAGAATTCAAACTGGAGCCTTGTGCGTAGAGCTATGCACAGATCTGTAACTGTCCATCAAATTTCTAAAGCGCAGCTATAGTGCCTATCAATGGAACCAATTTTATTGCTATTATTTTGAACAGGGAATTTTGTTCTCAAAGCATTTATTACCTCTTCATGTCTCTAGCTAAAAGCCGGGGTTTCCTAGGAGCAGGTTTTCTGTGAGACGTCTACTCACCAATAGGGAAAGCGGGGCGACTGTTTTCCTACAGAGCACAACACGTCTCATGCCAGCGCTTCATGTCGGGTGTGATTGGCCGACTGTTTCTGGAGGAGAAAGATCAAATCAAATGCGTCGCGCGTTGGACGTTTTGCTGATCTTTTCACTATTGTTGTGTTTTCTTGCCCTTCCTTTTTGCCGCCCTTTTTTAATGTGCGAAATAGCAAAAATATGGTGGATGCATAAGCAACAGAACAGATGATGCACCACACTAGGAAAACAGAAATCCAAAGCGGTATAAAGTTACACATTCCTGCCAATGTGAAATGGTCTTATTTGGTTCATGGGCCGCAGAAAACTTGAGCCTAGGAAAACCCTTCTTAATCTAACTACCTACACCATCTCTCATGACTGGTGTCGTCCGAGTTTAGGTGTAGAGCACCAACACATGAATGTGAAGCATGTGCTCAAACATTCCAATATTAATTCAGAAATCATAAGTTCCTGCATAACACACAAGACAAGTGCCCACAAGTCTAAAACTGAATAGATGCAGTATAATCCACATCCCCCTGGTGACTTTTTTTTTTTTTTTTTCATCAAACACATCTGAAGAAAAGTCACCAAAGCTGTAACTGACACTACAGACCCGAAAAGAAAAATCAGCAGCATAGAAAACATAAAAGTGGAAACCAACAATAGTAAAAATAATTGTATAAATAAATATTCTACATATAAAAAATAAAACCCTGACTTTCTTTGAAATATTAAACCGATCAGAGCATAAGTCACTCTGGGTATCCAGACTCTTAAATAATAAACTAAAATAATGATATTTCTTAACAACACTGAAAACAGAAGGCATGATAGAAAAAGGACAGAGTTACAAAAAATAATAAGAATAATTATCTCGAAAAAATACAACCTGACAGAAATATAATCCTAGTGACGAGACAACAACATGTTTAGACAAGTGAAAACGAAATAACACTTTCAAATATTACACAGAGGGAGACGGCATTTGAATAGCTCATGATGCTAGTGCCACCTGGAATGGAAAGATCTAGAAAAATTACAGCAACCACACACAAGTGTAATTTTGCCTGCGTGGGCGACTTATGGCACCCTTGGCAGTCTGGATTATACTGCATCTATTCCGTCAAAAACACATCTGACATCCCAAGTCCAGTTAAATGGGAATTATTTACATGTGTCATAATTGTTAATGATATTCATAAAGGTTTGTATAATATATTTGACCCTAAAGTAAGTAGTTTTCAAAGTTGACATTATCAACCTCTGCCAGAAGTAAACTGTTAATATTTGTGCTATGAATTGTTCAGTGCTTTGAAGTGATTCTTAGACTATTCTTGCGAATCGCAGATAAACGTTGACTAAAGGAAGGGATTCGTAGTTGACAGCAGCGGAAATAACCAGTGCTGTAAGTAGTACATTGAACTATTACTGACATTCCAATGCTCCTGAAAGTTTATAAAACTGAAAAACATGCGGACATAAACAAAACCCTGGTTATGACGATCCTTTCGAGCAGTTCTGGGATTTAACAGAACCAGCACTATCTAAAGCTAGAGATCATCATCTACATGTAGATGGTGCTAACTTAACACACCCACAGCCATTCTCGGAATAGTACAAAAGTACTTTCCATTCAGTACAAGGCATTTGAATGAGAATTTATGATTTTATGGAAGTTAATCCTGTTAAAAAAATTTCATTACATGGTATATTAAGAAGACACCAGTGAATAAGACAAATACAAATCCTAATGCATTTTAACACCAATAGGTGCTGTCTTCAGAGGAAAAATATTTAACCACTAGTCATGCTGACTGAGTTTCCCACTTGGGTTGAATACCAAATCTTAACGTTAGGTTGCTCAGGGGAAAAAAGTATGTCTGTTCACTTCAAACGTCCTGGTCATTCTAATTGGTGATTTGGTATTCAACATAAGTGGGAAACTCTGTCAGCATGACTAGTGGTGAAATATTTTTCCTCTGAAGAAGACACTAATTGGTGTCGAAATGCATTAGGATTTTTGTATTTTCGTGTATTTGCCTTATTCATTGATGCCTTAATATTCTTGGGCAAAGTTGATCAACTCTTCCATTATATGGTATGGTCATACATATGGCGATTTCGTATGAGCAGTATTTCAGCACTAATTTGGTATTGCAGGCTCACTTTGGGACAGAAAAAAGTTGATTATAACCAATACTTAATAATATTTGATTTCTGGCTTGACTGTATTTAAAATTAGTATTAACCCATCTTGATTCTTTCTTGCATTGGATGGGGTGGGTAGGAGACATGTATATCTCACAGTCTAAACATGTATATATAGTGTCCTGTGGTATCCCTGCAGTGTCCTATAGATTTTTAGTGCTGCTATATGTATTCTTTATGAGACTTTTTAGTGGGAAAGACTTTTTAGTGGCTCACATTCGTGCCTCGAAGTTGGGTACCACAGAAAACCAAACATATATATATATATATGTGCATATGTATATTTTGGTTTAAAAAAAATGAAAGTAAATAATATGTTTAGTCTTTTTCAGAACTTAAAATTAAATCTAAAAAAGTCATAAGTAGGCTACTACTAAACCACACATGCACCTCGTCCATATTCTGCTGTAGAACTTCTAACAAATGAGTACATGTTGTTATGTGCATGTGAGCATTGTAAACCTAATGTAAAGTTTTTTTCTGTGTAATGCTTGTTATGAGTAGTGCCATCTACCATCAATTTTTCTAACTATGAGAGAAGTGTAATGATTGAATAATTACCATTGTGGGCCTGTTGTTCTTTGCGGCGAGACTTTTAAACGGATGAGATCGGCTCGCTTTCGCATCTCAAAGTTGGGAACCACTTCGAAGTGCAAATGCAAGTCATAAGTAGGCTATTATATTAATTAATTAATGAGATATTTAAAATTTCCCCTTCATGTTTTTTTATTTCAACTAATCTCATTCTGGATAAATTTCTTTCTACGTGTGCGTATATAGGTTGTGACAAATGCTGTTGAAGAGCCTCTTGATTTGATTCGTCTGAGTTTAGATGAAAGGATTTATGTAAAAATGAGAAATGAGAGGGAGCTCCGTGGTCGACTCCATGTGAGTTCTTTCAAATTGACTTGAATTTTATTAATTATATGCTTCCTAAATAAGGTATATGGACTGTTCACTGATATACTTGAGTTTGCTAATTAATGTTTTTTTTTCATCATTGAAAGACATGGATGCAATGAAAGATTAGTGATCATCAGTAGAGACCAGAAGTTTAGGCACTAAAAAAGGCATTTATAATTAATGTAAAAAAAAAGGAAAAATAACTAAAAACTAAAAATCCAAAAAGTCAAAAGTCCAAAGAAATGGCTAAAAAAACTTGCTCCATCTCCATATTAGTTTATAGTAACTGCATAAGTAGCCAAGCCAAGTTGGCATGACTCATTCCAAAAAGAATGTTCATGCTCCTTTAAACTTTGGTTAGAGGCGATTTTATTGAACTAGATACATAATCATAATTAGCTAAAATGCAAACTAATTTTAATTAAAATAAGAGAAGATTAAAGTGAATAATTATAGTTAGGTTTTAATTAAATGCTCTAACAATCTTCACATGAATTTGTTGATTGCAATCTGAAAACTATGCATAGCAAAGATGAAAAAGTCTTTGTCACTTCTATGCCTGATACCTGATAATACCAAGCTTTGTCTGATGTCTATCTCTCAGGCATTAACACCTATTTGCATTTAAATGGGGCTGGGGGTTTCTGATAAGAATTAATGCTAGGAATTAAATTTTTTTATCAGTTCGTTTGAGGTTCTTGAAGCCCAGAATATCAAAGTTTTGCACAATATGGCCTCTATGGTTCAAGAACAAATATGAAACTATGTTGAAATAGACATTTATAGCAGGAAAAAAACAAAAAATAAATAAATATTTTTACAAGAAAGTTTGAAAGTAGGCAAAAAAGTATTCATGACATTTTGCCTGAACTTCAAGCTCTAATAATTAGAATCCTTTAGAAATGTAAAGGATTCGCCAGAAAGCTGTACGAAATAATAACATCCATCTGGGAGCCTATGCTTTCCATAGTAATGCTACCCCTCCCTTAAACCATTGATCTTTAAATTGGTTCCACACTGCATGTTGCTCTTGAGCCATTTGTTGAACTCTTTCCTAATGTGGATTGGATGGACGGTTACATTGATTTAAGAGACAAGCAACAAAACAGCTACTTGTGGAGATTCATTTTCTGTCGATACATCAAAGAGATTTGTGTGATGATGCTCCCAAATTTTGTATAACAAGAGGCAGTGGCTATGCAGTTGCAATCAGTTTTGGTAGGAAAGGCAAAAGAGCTGTCTCATTTATTTATACCCTTAGGAACCCGAGCACAGATGGGGGGGGGGGGGGGGTGTGGACCCATCTTTTCAGTGCAAACGCAGGTTTAATGTGTTGATGCAGGGGTCCATCCAGTCAAAATTTGGGTTTATTTTCTGGACGCTTCAGAAAATTCTGAATTTGAAAAATGGACCCTTTGCAAAATATAAATTGACAAAACCATAAATTTAAAATTTTATTTCTTTGGTAGAAAATTAACTAGTTTCACTTATTGCAAAATTGCTTAGGAAAAATTACCTTTACTTCTTGCAAAATTATGTACTTTTCTCATAATGCTGGATCATTTTCACAAAAATTAAGAACATTTTTATTTATAACATTTAAGACAGGACCCTATAAAAAAGTCTAGACAGACTCCTGTGACTACTGTTAATTGGGACAAAGAAACAAATGACATATTGCATACAAATATATCATGAAAAACTCATAGAAAATATAACATTTTTTGTTAATTATTAATTACACAGGCTTATGATCAACATCTCAATATGGTTCTTGGTGATGTTGAAGAGACTGTGACTACCATTGAAATTGATGAAGAAACATATGAGGAAGTATACAGAGTAAGATATTTTCTTGTTTTTATACCACAAGTTAATTCTAATGACAATACGCTAAACAGCAGGGTTTAAGCTAGATAAAAAATTCCTTTCGCAAAAAAGCGAAAATGGGGAGAAAATCTTTAGCCTGATGCTATAATGCTAATGTAATGATTGATGTTTGGATCTCGTTTCTACTCGTTCCGTACCTCCTCTTAGCATTTTTGCGAAAGTGGCTTCTTTTGCATTTTGCAAAAAATGCGACCGTAGCTTAAACCCTGCTAAACAGTGTTTTTGTAGTGTCAAGGTGACAGATATCATTCCCATTGTTGACTCAAATGCTAATAAAATCCAGAGAACTCTGAACTATTCCAATCTAAAGGTTTTATTATTATTATTAGAGCTTAGATTTTTATGACCAAATAGGATAATTATAATTATCCTATCTACCCAGTCAAACTTCAATACAAGAAACTTGAAAGAACTGAAAAAAGGATCTGTTATGTACACTTTTATAAGAGAACACCTTATATGATGAGACTGAAAGTGTTTTTAACAGCAGCTGGCTGATGCGAAGAGGAATTTAAGAAAGAAAATTCAACTGCCTTTGCAGGGAAGCAGGGAATTTTCTTTCCTGAATTCATCTTCACGTCAGTCATCTGTTGAAACCTTCATGTGATCAGCGGAGAATGACATCTTCACAAAAGTAGTTGTTCATTAAAAGTGATTTTATATTCAGGATTATACATAGTGGAATCTCCCATAATGAACACGTCCCGATAACTGACAATTTTTTTAAAATTATGCCAACAGGGTTCAGTATATTTTACTACCCATTAATTGACACTCCCTATTAGTGGACTCAATTTTTTGGTTCCAAGAATGTCTGTTATTGACAGGTTCCACTGTATGTGGGAAAAACTGCAGTGCGGCCATCATGGAAGGATCCAGGTTCGAACTCTATTGATGAGACAGTAATAGTTGGCTGAAGTTTATTTTCTGCAGTTTTACAACTTTAAGGTGAGAATACAAGCCGATGTCTCATTCAAAAAACTGTCTTCGCAGAGAGTATTCAGACCTACAACACTATCTATGTATATAAAATTGATTTTCTGTCTGTGTGTATGTTCTCTATACAAATCTACAATTTTAGATCGATCATCGCCAAATTTTGCATATATACCAAATTGGACCCGACTCGAATGATACTACTTTAAAATTTCGTCAGAGCAGGGCAAGTGCCCCAAATGGGCAAAAAAACTGTGGGGCAACAATGGTTTTTGGGCCTCAACAATCACTTTCCAAACGGTTACTTTGGTTACCGTGGTTCCCTAGCAATGCGTTTCAGACGTGTATATGCCTTTACAATGGTTTGTAACTTCTCTAATCCTGTTACCATATGTATAATAGTTTGCCACTTTTTCAATCCTCCCAGTAATGAGACTTTTTTGAATAGATGCCATAATCATTATCAGCATCACTTTGAGGGTCAGGCAAAGGATGATCCCCATAGAAATCAGTGTTAAAATTGCAGATTTTTCTTTATAAATGTGGAAATTTGGTGGGGTTTTCCACCACATCAATAATTTTAAAAATTTTATTAAATTCTAGATTTTTGAAATACTGATTTCGCTTAGAGATATACGAAGCCCAGGAGAGTAAATATGAAGTAATTAGCCTGACCTACTTTTGAGTTGGATATTCATGCAATAACATTGATTTCAACCGTTTATTGATTATATCTTCTCAAGCATGAAAATTAATGTCTCCGTATTGTCTTTTAATATTCAACTGCATAAATCCATATAGTTTAGGATGTTTTAAAATTAATTAAGGGCCCATAAAGTACATCGAAGAAATTCCACAGCTTTAACTAAGCATTTTTGGAAGCTCAAACAGGCAGATGGATAACTTGAAGTTCAAGGGGGGGGGGGGGGGAATCAAAATACTTAGCGCCCCTTAAAAAAGGGGAAAAAAAATATTCATTTCTACATTTCTTTAAATTTAGATTTGTTTATTTCATGAGTCGCGCTGGAAGTCGCCATAACGGTTAACTTAGACAGGGTTTGCATGTCCCTCAAAGAAAGAGGGAGATATCGCATGATCCAAAAAGCCTCATTCAAGAAAACCGGGGCAGCGCCGGGTATTGTAGCTAGTACATATATAACATGAAAATTCAAGCATTTACCATCTTTACTTCAAAATATCAAAGACTGATGGCAGTATTAGCAAGAACACAAAACAAGCACAATTCTGACAACATAAATATGTTAGAAGCCACACATACACTCAGAACACATTCCAGCATGTACCGATTTGATTTGTTAGATATTCTGCATAGGAATGTGTATAAGGTGCATGTAGGGTTAAGTTTTATGGGGAAAAGAAACATTGCAAATCTGAAAAAGTGCAGTAGCCTAGTGTTTCTTAAAATTTGTGTCAGATCTTCTAGGGACATTATCAACCTTTATTAGGGGCATCACTGTAATGTAGAGGTATTGATTTTTGTGCCTATTTATGCTTTGAATTGGTTCTTTTTTAGCTAAATATCTACTAAACTATTCTGAACAGTTGCCGTGAATTGAACAAAGGAGCTGTGGTTGGCAAAAGTTTGAGAACTACTGCAATAGCCCCTCATTACATCACACATTCAAAATTCACCAAATTTTAAAACCTAGATTAACTTATCAATTATATCACTTCTATTTTGTTTCTTTGTACTTTGAATCATACATAAAAAAGAGGCAAGCCTTATAGTCTTGGCAAAGGCAGTAATTTGTTTACTTCTTGTTACTTTTGCTATGCATCGAGGGGGTATACCAACTTCTGATCCTTAATAACCAATCATCCATAGTAAGAATCTGTTCACAAGAAGTGCATTGAGAATCGAGTTCCGATGTCATTGTTAAATGTAAGGTCATTTAACGATGGACAGGCTGGAAAATTTCCATTTTAGGGACTTCTGCCACTGACCAATCAGCGCCCAGCTAAAAATTAACGTGTTGAAAAGATGGGGAGAGAAAAGAGAATTTTTAGAATGACGTAAAATTCCCTCTATTTTTAACTAGTTGAGGTAATAAGGATCTGCTTTTTAACTATGGATATTAAGAACCAGAAGATAGAACACCCTTAAGGCCCGTTTACACGAGGCAAGTGCTTTAGTTGGCAACTTAATTTTAACTTACCGATTCTTCTTGAAACTGTCCACACGATAAGTTGTAAGTAGGCGCTCATTGGATAATTTTTATGGAGGTGAGTGCAGTTAGCGCATGTGCGCTTCAGTCTACTCAAATCCACAGAGAGAGACAGACGCAACGCGCGGGAGTATAATAGTAATAATTTTTTATTTATCTGGCATTCAGAGAGGTGCTTTTTTTAAAGCTCATAGCTTTCGTAACGATGGATGAAGATGATTAGATAGAACTTACGAATACTGTGGTCACAGCCACATTATATGATATTTCTTTTAAAGAATATAAATTTATTCACTTAAATAAATTTATTCAATAAAAAAGGAGAAACTATATCACTTGCGCGAGAGCAACAAGTAGCTCACGCACGGGAAACAGTTCGCTTGTCCCCTTTTTTCGCCTCTGTCACCCACGCGTCAGGGGGGCGAGAGATGATGCCACAGGGGAAAAAAGAATACACAACATATTATAAACTTATGTAAGTCATCGAGAAGAAATATAAGATTTCTCTATTTCTCCTCCAAGTTCTAAATATTGATTATATGATATTTTAATAGAAGTTGAAGAGATGAATTATGTAAGCCGAAAATATGGAAGAACATTTGTAGGAAATTCTAAGGGTTAAAAATTAAATAAAAATTCATTTACAAATTTTCGAAATCATTATTTTTTAATTTAATCTATAGAGATGACATCTTTATGTTAAATATTGGATCATGTATTTTTACAACAGATGGCAGCAAATTCGTTCTGGACGAGAGAAATATTCGAAATCCCCCCTTTCCAGTTTTTAATATATAAATCCTCCCCACCCGATATATATTTTTGAATCTTCAATTTTTTTCAACTCCTGACATCACGTCGACAGAATATTCCATAGCTTTTTCCAACATCGAATAATTTTTAGCTTGTTTGTTAAGGTAATTTTCATTTCCATAGTTCAACAAACATTCATGGCGAAGATATTTTTCAACAAACTTGAAGCTTGTGTCCTCTGGCCACCTCACCATCCAATATTTCCGCAGAATTCTAGCGAAACTTCAGGAGACGACGGAGTATGAACAGGTTCACGCTTGAGATCAAAATAAACCCCTCCGTGAGAGAGCAAAAAGACCACTCCAGCGCGCCAGGTCACGCCCACTGGCGCATGCATCTACTTAACCGGAAAAAATAGAACCGTTCGTATTCACTTACCAACTAAATCACTTGTGCACTTGCCAACTAAAGCCGTGTAAACGGCCCTTATCGTCTGCATACATTGTATCGTACTTGGCAACTAAAAATTAAGTCACCAACTAAAGCACTTGCCTCGTGTAAATGGGCCTTTAGATTATCAAGACTTGGAAAACCCTCGTATAGAAAGTGAAAGCAAAAAATGAAATAGGGAGTTCAGGCTGAACAAAATAATATTTGCAAAAGTAATTCCTTGAAATTTTCTAAGATTTTGTGATCTGATTAAAAACAGCGATAATTGACAAGGGAAATGGTAACATGTTACAAATTATGAGCAAGTGGAATGCACACTGCTTATTTGGATCAAAATATATCAAATTTTGGAATTGCCTTAAAAGAAGAGATTTTATAGATTGCTGCTTAATTTGCTTGCTTTTGAAATCACTATACAGTCGCACCCTAGATAGTCCTTATGCTAATGTTAATCTTCACCCTCATGTAACAATTTTTCCTGATGTATTACAAATAAGACCATTTTTATCATTAAATCTAGATTCTATTGTATGTCATTAATTTTTTTTACCATCATTTTGCTTGTATACCACTTTTTTTGTCTCAAGGGTGAGAAATTATAAAGAGGTTCCCCTGTATATAGGTAAAAAAAAAATGAATTCAAATTATAAATCGATTGGTATTTATATGTAGTAGTATATATTCCCTTTTAAATTCAAGAAAACATTTTATGTAATAAAACATTTTGTCTGCTAATGAAATAGTTTGAAACCACAGAAAATTCATTCTCTTATATACATTGTTAAATTCGTACAAATTTTATTTACAGACAACGAAAAGAGCAATACCCATGCTATTCGTGAGAGGCGACGGAGTCATTCTTGTGTCACCTCCAATCCGAGGAGGAATGTAACATATTTTACATCTGTGTTTTCCCATTATGTGAGTCAATTGAAATAAATTTAAATATATATTCATGATGTCCATCATTATGGTTTATAGAAGTGTTGATCATTCTAAATCGGGACTTGACAAATCTCAGGCACTGAGTTGCCATGGTGACTAAAAAATTTATATTGGCACCTGTAAAATTTTTGATAAAGTATTAGGTAAATTATTCTTGGGATGTGACAAAATATAATTTCATGGCGGTGAAATTATATTTTGCAAATTAAAAATATTTAGGTACCAAGCATGGTTTATGTTTAAGAAAAAAAAGAGGTGCTTTTTTTTACTTTTCTGACACCAACTTCTTTCCATGTTAAGATATAATGAAAATCAGAAAATTTTGTATCATCCTTAGACACCTATTCAGTAATCACATTCAGAAAATTTTAGTTGGTGCTATCAATTTTCTATTTGCCATGATGACCTGGCACCTAGGATTCATCAAGCCTGTATCATTGATTTCATTTCCATTTAAATGAGATTAAAAATACTCCATCAACACTTTATTCATACAGCATGCTTACAGGTATTTTTTTATAACATTTATGCAATGGATATACGAGCATGTTATATTTTATTGTCGGAATTCAAGAGACAT
This sequence comes from Pholcus phalangioides, assembly GCF_987345545.1. Classification (NCBI taxonomy): domain Eukaryota; kingdom Metazoa; phylum Arthropoda; class Arachnida; order Araneae; family Pholcidae; genus Pholcus; species Pholcus phalangioides. Next base: position 5,855,443 of record NW_028301594.1, read on the forward strand.
CTATAAACAAAAATAAATGCTACAATTTCGAATTGCAGGAAAAAGAATGGGCAACAAAAATAATGAAACATTTATATATACATAAACATATGTAAATCAATTGCATGCATTGATACCAGGATACCTATTTCTATTCTGAAAATACAATAGCTAATACTGGTACATAAAGCGAATCATAATAGAGACAATTTATATGAATATCAGGCCACTTATACCCCAGGTATCATCACAATGCAGTGAAAAATTTACATGTCCTGCAGCAGTGAACAAGGTACCATCCATCAATATAGTTTTCAAACACTGTACATCCTGCCCACGGTCAACGCAGTACAATTTATACACAGTTTTCTCTTCTAGACGAACTGGCTGTCTCAGTAAGATCTGTGTCTCGCAAAGCTTTCTTTCATTGATTCGAATACCTTCTATCCAAGTGGCAGAAGCAAGATTGAATGTGAACATATTGGAAGTATTAGGGTTCTCCTTCACGAGAGCCAGTGGAAAATAAGAGGGGAAATTACATGTCATTATGACAAAATTGAGTCCAATGAGATAGATGGGCGAATCTGTTGAAAAGCGAATACAGTTCAACTGCTCTCCTATAAACTCAAATGTTGTCTGATCTGTTGCAAAAGCTAGTCTATGAGAATGGGGCAATAAAGTTTCTATGACAGAAAACCCAATTCTGTTCCGATTGTTTGGCTTCACACATGACAGTATCGAAGATGGGAGAGCACTCTTATCTGTGTCAGACATATCATCGAAGCACACATTTTGCAGGAAAGGTTGTAGCTCAAGCAATATGTTGGTTTCGGTGACTTGACGGCCAGTTCTACAGCATTGCATAGGAGCCCAGCGCAAGAGAGCATCAAACACTGTCAATTCGCTGTCAACATTCAGATTTGAATTTGTAACGATCTCCATAACAGAATCTCTGCTCAATATCTCGAATGCTTTCATTCTGAGTACAACAAAACCAGCGTCCAAAATGAGTTTGAGACATTTTTCTTTGAGTGACGGGAGTGAGTAAGTTGTTGCTTCATTATACACATAACATACATTTGAAAGAGTTATCACACATTCGAGAAATTTACCACATTTCTGAACAAGAGGCTCCACTTGGTACTTATGTGCTGCTGACAGTAATTCAATCGCTTCTTTCCAGTTTTCCAAATCAATTTTGCCATAATAGATATAGCTATAAGATTGAAAAAATATATATATATATTGGTTCACAGTGCTTAAAAGAGAAACCAACAACTGTAAAAAAAATATACCAAGTTTATATCACATTTTCCCTGTTAATCAGAATTCATATTTTTATCATAGATAGAAAAAAATATTACCGGAGTAACTGCTCTATAGTCATAGGACTTATATCTTCAATGATAATCTGTCGATTTTTCCTCTCGGCAAAATCACTGCCAAGCATGCAACGAAATACAACACTCTGAGCAGACAAAATCAAACTGTGGACTGGGAATCGCCATGGCATACCACTCCCACTGACGATAATGGATACATCACTTAATTCCTCATTCAGAAATAAAAATTCCCCTGCTCCGCAAAAGCTTGTGGATTTCAGTAAATGACTCATTGCTGTATGTGAATCCTACAAAAAATATGAGCATATCAGACACATGCAAAGTCTTCAATAAAAAAAACTATAATAAGAGTTAAAAACTTTATAAGTAGTAAAACTATTTTTACTCATTTCATATCACTAGATTTTAAAAACACCACATAGCTAATGAGAAAATGTAACTTTTTTTGGTAATTAGCAAATAAATAATCAGTCAAAATATTATTAACAACTGAAATTTTGAAGTAACTTTAGAAGTTTCGAATCATTTGAAACTTGAGTAACAAAAATTCAATTTATGAAAAAGGTATTACAGAAGAGATAAAAATTACATTGATATTGTAAATTTAATTGTGCTGAACTTATCTACAGCAGTTTTTCAGTCTTGCTGTAAAGGGCGTGGACATCTCCTCGCTACACTTGTCAAACCCAGTGGAATCAGATGTACAAGCCGAGGTAATTTCATCGCATGACGTGAACGAAAAGAGACAATCCAACCCACTCTCCTGGGCTGAACGATGTGAAGACTATGACCGAACTATAAAAGGGACTGATACCGTAACAACAACACATAGCCGTAAGCAACTGAGAGAAGAACTTCAGGGCAGTAAAAATAGTCGGCATGGCAAAAACACTTACGCAACAGAAACCCCCCAGGCTCGTCACCAGCGAATGAGCTACCTAACCAACACTAGCAGCGGTGCGGCGAAATTAGACTCTTTCAAGGTATATAGACGTAGTCAGGTACAACACGCAGAAGAGCAGTTGGCTCAGCCGTCAAGTAGGAAGGCCACAAACCCTCCCAATTTTGATGCTGAAAGAAATGTCAGGAGGTCTGATTATGATCCTCATGGGCGTGACAGTTATCCACCACACCGACGGAAACACATTACGTCTGACCATTATACTTCCGACTATAGGGACAGCACACTGGGTACAGCGAGAGAACACTTTCGACAAGACCAACGACGAAGAAAATACCATCTCTCACAAGGAGTAGTACGTGAGGAAAGGCGGGTATATGTTGACACACGTGAACTCGGACGCCATCGCCATCGAAACTGGCAAAATATACGAGGCGTATCGACGAGACGAATGCAGATGACCGGGTATACTCAACCGATCAACACTCATATGGACAGAACGGGCAGATGTGTTGACTGTGTGCTCATGAACATGGCGCAAGACCTCCGCTTTAACACGGACCACAGGTCGAGGAGCAGAGAATGTCCCAGTTTTCTCCTCACAATAGGTCTGCAGTCGACTCGCCAGTTATTTAATCAGTGACGCAGAGATTGGTAAGGCGTGATGGTCGAAAAGAAAGGTGTAACAGTAAGTTACTAACTATGGGCCTGAATCTAGGCAGTGAATTAACACGAAACTGATGACGTCACATTCGGCAAAAAACAACCAAGTAAGACACGGACTTCGTCTCCTTCAATTAAATGCAGACAAAGCTAAGATCTGTATCGAACATATGGAGGCTTTCGTAAGAGCACAATCAGTAGATGTGGTTCTACTTCAAGAACCATGGCAAAATAGAGGTCTTTTACGTGGTATTCCACAATCATGGCAGTCGTGGACGGCGCAACTATGCAAAAGTGCTATATTGGTCCCATCGACTCATATTAGACCGGCCGCCACCTGGTAGCTGTTCAGATAAGTCTGCCGGGACGTGAACTTATAATTGCTAGTGTATACATTTCTCCGTACGAAGAAGTAGACGAAGCCATAGAGGAGATGGATGATCTTTGCGAGTCAGCACCAGGTATCGACATTATCTTCTGTGCGGACGCAAATTGTCATTCTTCGTGGTGGGGCTATCGAGAGACGGATCCAAGAGGGCGCGCGATGCAGGAATTTCTCACCAGCAGGAACTTGTTTCTGTTTAATTCTAGACGGACGAGACCTACCTACGAATTTTATGACGCAAAAGGATGGCCAGATCTTACTTTTACAACGTCAGAAAATATTTACAGGCGTTCCGATTGGTCAGTAGGTACGGAAGATTCGTATAGTGCGCACAAATATATCCATCTACAACTCAATATTACGCCTAGATATCAAAAACCTACGAAGTATAGAACTACCGCAAGACGATTAGCAAAGATAAGGCCTGCTACAGAGCAGATCTTCATGGACCTCCAAGAACAACTTCATATGGTTTTGGACGAGGATCAGGTTAATGCATGCTTTGACGCCTCAATGCAGCGGCTGAAAGAACGATGTATCCAGGTGTTGGGCTATGCACAACCGCGTCTTACCGCTTCTTTGAAATGGTGGACTGATGAGTTAGCAGCTTCACGCAGGCAACTTCGTAAACTAGAGCGTCGTTTCATTAAGGCCAAGGGTGATGATAGAGTACAGGCGAGGATGGAGTTTAGAAAATTCAGAGCAGGGCATATTAAGGCCGTAAACAAGGCAAAAACGACTAGTTGGATTGCCTTTTGCACAGAGGAAAGCCGCCCATTTGGACAAGCATACAAATCTATGTTCAAAACGAAGCGTCTACCACCACAGGTAATGATGTCCAACGGTCCACATACTGGTGTCACGATGCTGGAAGCGGCCCAAGCACAATTGGAGGAGATTTTTCCGAACCTCCCGGATACTATAAATTTGACTCCATACACGCCATCTATGATTATGACGGACCCACCATTCACTCATACGGAGATCAATCAAATAGTCAGAAGACTGAACAATAAACGAGCTCCGGGTATTGATAACATAAATATTCCTCTTTTGAAAACCCTAGTGGCAGCCCATGGTCATGTTATCTCAGATATCTTCAATAGTTTAGTCAAGTTGTCGGTGTTCCCAAAGTGTTTCAAACGTGGTAAGGTCTTGCTTTTCCTGAAGAAAGATAGGGATCCAGGGGTGCTGCAGTCGTATCGCCCCATCTGTTTACTCTCTACAATGGGTAAAGTCCTAGAAAAATTGGTGGTGCAACGGATCACCTACTATCTAGAGAAGGCAGACTGGCTTAGCCCAAGACAGTTCGGATTTCGTACAGGTGGCTCGGCAGAAAAAGCAATAGCATCACTGATGGAAGAGATCACGACTAGACATCGACGAGGTCAAGTAACGGCCATAGTATCCATAGACATTCGCGGTGCTTTTGATTCGGTCCGCCATGAGATAATAATCAATACTGTACGAAAATTACCAATTCCTTACAATCTCATTTGTATAGTGGAGAACATGCTAAAAGATCGAACGGTTGTGATGCCAACTGATGGAGGAGACGCGGAAAAGCATCAGGCCATGGGCTGTCCTCAAGGCTCATGCAGCGGTCCGCTACTATGGTCTATCGTGCTTGACTCACTGCTGAAAAAGAATTGGGGACCGGATGTCTATGTCCAAGCTTTCGCCGATGATCTGGTGTTTGTGATCTCGGCGAGAACTCCCAACGACATTGGCAGCACTGCGGATGCCGCGTTTGACGAACTGTCAAAATGGCTAGACGATAATCGTCTCAGCATGGAGGTGACTAAAACTAAATTACTATGGCCACACCCCAAGAAAAAACGTCCCTGCATAAGAATCAATGGTGTTCGACTGCAAATATCTAAATGCATGAAATATCTTGGAGTGCATATTGACCATCAGTTCAAATTCACGACGCATGTGGCGAAACAAATTGATAAGGCTCAAGACACCATGCAAAAATTGAGACGCATAGCAGGTCCAAAGTGGGGTATACGCCAAAAATTTAGGAACATTTTGTACAGATCGGTTGTACAACGGCAGATTTCATACGCAAGCGCCATCTGGTATAAAAACCCGACACAGAGACTCCGTAAATTACTAGATGTTGCCCAACGCCCGTTCTTATTGTATGTAACTGGTGCATACAGAACTACGGCCAATGATGTTCTGTATACTGCTACGGGAAACCCTCCACTCAGCCTATATGTTGAATATGACGCTCGTCGATCTACAATCCTGCATTTGGGTAAGGAGGTCTGGATGGACGGAATTCTTATAACACCTGATGCCTACGAAGGGAACAATAGGAGTTGGCTTCATCATCCCAGTGTGGACTTGTTCCAGAATCAAGTTCCGCTGCCTGGTACGGAACAATGCTCATCGGATGAAGCTATTAGTATATTCACGGACGGCTCAAAAACAGAGACATCCACTGCCTGTGCATACGTAGTTATGAATGCAGAAGGATCTGTTGAAGAGGCTTGGAGTCGACGGTTGCGTCAAGGGAACAGTATCTTTCAGGCGGAGGTTCTGGCCATACTAGCTGCAGTAGAATGGGCGATTAAGCAAAATCAGCAGACGACGATATATACTGACAGCGCGTCTAGTATTAATGCGATTCGTGATCAGCGCACTCCACATGAAAATACTCGGCGAATACGCAAGCATTTATACGACCATCCGTCTATCAGTATCAAATGGGTCAAAGGCCATGCAGGAATAGCGGGGAATGAAATTGCGGACAGATTGGCCAAAGATGCTCTTAATCTCCCAACGGAAGAACAACTCTTGCTACCACGCAGTCACATCAAACACGTGCTAAAAAGTGACCTGTTACAAAAGTGGCAACAGCTATGGGACAAGAATGCACATAAAGATGCCTATAAGATACAGAAACACGTCCGTTGGAATAGTTCCATTTGGTCTAGAGAGAAAGTGATCATGATAACTGAGCACGGCCCATTACCGACGTATCTAGAACGTTTCAAGAAGTCGGACAACGCCATGTGTGCGTGTGGTGAGATTGGATCTTTATGGCATTACCTGACATCTTGCCCATATACAAAAAAATTTCATTTTGGTGCTATTCCCGAAAACGGTCGACTGTGTTTCAAAAAAAGAGTTTTGAAGAGCTCTATGGGCCTTGCTCGGGTGCGGTGGATTATATTGTTCCTCGATAGCAACTTACTAAGAAGACTGGAAGTGCGCGTCTGAGCGGTGGGAGCGATGACGAGTTCAAACCGGCAAGAGCCCCAGCGATTGATCTTAAGAGGAAATATGATCTTCGACCACGTCGGCGTCAACAAAAGTAACCGATAAATGAAAAACAGAAGCAAGTTCACCTGCAAGGAGACGAATCAAGTCATCGATGGCAAGGACGAATTAAGTGTTATTTACTCGGCTATATAGTGAATTGTGCTGATCTCAGTTCACCCGGTGACGATTCGGGAAACGACTGGCGGCTTAGACGATGATGATCTGCGGCTAATTCACAGTGATTCGAAATTTTATATACCAAGATTATCGGCAATCATTCGATCAATTGACGATTACTGGATTCTTATGGGATGGACGGCTATACACAAGCATCTTATAATCTCGTTTATAATTTTGATTGCCCATTGGCGTTGATTGTTTAGATTTTATTTATTTGTTATATGACTTCAGAAGTTGGCGATCAATTTTTATGTAAATTATTTTATTTTGCTGCCTTCGTCTGAGGTAGTCATGTTACGTTGTTTTTAATAAAACTTTCCGGATACACCCATCCTTCGGGAACGCTTCGATATCTCTCTGAGATGGGAAGCGGGGTGTATCCGGTCTTCAAAGGTCAAAGTCTTGCTCAACCCTGCTGTGGTGGTCATAGTGACAAATTTGCATCGCAAAGACCCGGGTTTTAACCCAGCCGTTGCCACTGCTGGTCGGTTGAAGTTGGTTTTCTGTGGTTCCCAACTTTGAGGTGCAAATGCGAGCCAATCCCCCCATTGAAAAGTCTTCATAGAGAATAACAGGCCTACAATGCACAATTATTCAACCATTAACACTTTACTTACAGTTAGAAAAATTGATGGCAGGTGGCAGCACTACACACAACAAATATTACACAAACAAATTTCATGTTAGGTTCACAACACTTACGTTCTGGCATGTACCAATTCATTAGAAATTACGTAAAAGAATGTGTATGAGGTGCATGTATGGTTAAGTAGTAGTCTCGATCGACACTGCTCTATGCAGTCAGTGTAAACCCAACTTCACATGCAATTTTTTCCTCAAAAATCAAACTTATTGGTGTGGGACCGAATGTACATTAGACTATGAGTAATTAAAAAAAAAAACATTTTTACAGCTGAAAATTATGGTACACAGTAGACCTGATTAAGCATTAGAACTATTTCACAACAAAAACCAGTTTTAAATTACCATATGCACACGTATATAAGCCAAGTTTTTGTGTTGAAAAATTTTAATTGTTAATTTTTGAGGAGGGGTTGGCTTATGCGCAGGGCAATTTTTAAGGAGAAATATTGACCCCCACTTTACAAATCATAGCCACATGGCCTCCGCACAGCTAGCTTGAAGATCCGCTACGTTATTGGATTACTTTAGATGATGCAACAACCCTGCATACTAATCAGTCGAGCAATTTTGCAGCTGTAGATGCATTACTAATCCGTAGGGATTTTCATAGCTATGTTCAAGCCCCCACAGAAATAATGATGTAAAGCAAAACAATAAAAAGTGTCATGGGCTTTAATACCGGGTGGACTAGGTCGATTTTATAGCCTTTAGATGTGAGCATCAACAAGCCTTTTAAAGATCATTCATGGAATTTAGAAACTGCGTGAATGAGTTTTGAAGGTAAAGAAACAAAAAAAGGTCTTAATGAAAACGCTGTCATTGGCCTAGTGTGTCAGTGTTCACAAAGCGTGGAATTTCAGTGTTTCCACTAAAATAATCAAATCCATTAAAAAGTGTGATATCAGCAATGTGATGAACAGAACTGAAGAGGTCAGGAAAATACAAATTTTTTCCCCTTCTTAAGTGCACTGATTTTTGGGGGGTCGGCTTATACACTGGTTTTAAATTTATTGCAGTTTTGGTGGTACTGAAGTGAGAGGGCTTATTTATACACGAGTATATATACTTTTACCATATACACTGAAGAGCCAAAAAAACTGGTACACCTGCCTATTATCATGTAGGGCCCCGCGAGGCCCGCAGAAGTGCCGCAACACGACGTGGCATGGACTCGACTAATGTTTGAAGTAGTGCTGGAAGTAATTGACACCATGAATCCTGCAGGGCTGTTCATAAATCCGTAGGAGTAAGAGGGGGTGGAGATCTCTTCTGAACAGCACGTTGAAAGGCATCCCAATAATGTCATGTTCAATAATGTTCATGTCTGGGGATTTAGGTGGCCAGCGGAAGTGTCTAAAGTCAGAAGAGTGTTCCTGGGGTCACTTTGTAGCAATTCTGGGCAAGTGGGGTGTCTCATTGTCCTCCTGAAATTGTCCAAGTCCGTCGGAATGCACAATGGACATGAATGGGTGCAGGTGATCAGACAGGATGCTTACGTACCTGTCAGAGTCGTATCTAGACGTATCAGGGGTCCCATGTCACGCCAACTGCACACGCCCCATACCATCACAGAGCCTCCACCAGCTTGAACAGTCCCCTGTTGACATGTAGGGTCCATGAATTCATGAGGTCGTCTCCATACCCGTACACGTCCATCAGCTCGAAGCAAATAGAACCAAGACTCGTCAGACCAGGAAATGTGTTTCCAGTCCTCAACAGTCCAATGTCGGTGTTGTCAGGCCCAGGCGAGACGTAAAGCTTTGTGTCGTGCAGTCATCAAGGGTACACGAGTGGGCCTTCGGCTCCGAAAGCCCATATCGATGTTTCGTTGAATGATTCGCACGCTGACACTTGTTGATGGCCCAGTATTGAAATCTGCAGCAATTTGCGGAAGGGTTGCACGTCGGTCACGTTTAATGATTCTCGTCAGTCGTCGTTGGTCCCGTTCTTGCATGATCTTTTTTCGGCCGCAGCGATGTCATAGATTAAATTTTTTACCGGATTCCAGATATTCACGGTACACTCGTGAAATGGTCGTACGTGAAAATCCAAATTTCATCGCTATGTCGGAGATGCTATGTCCCATCTCTCGTGCGCTGACTATAACACCACGTTCAAACTCACATCTCGATAACCTGCCATTGTAGCAGCAGTAACCGATCTAACAACTATGCCAGACACTTGCTGTGTTATATAGGCGTTGCCGACAGCAGCACCGTACTCTGATTGGTTCCATATCTCTTTATTTGCATACGCATGCCTGTGAACCAGTTTTTTTGGCTCTTCAGTTTATATACGGGGTGATTATAAAAAAACTATCCCGACATATGGGCCCCTAACTATCATACCATTCACAGAAACTGAATGAAATTTTGGCATAAGGTATTTTGAGGTATGCGCTCAAGAATGATATGGAAAACAACAGTGTTACTCTAACAGTGAGAAAATTTCGAAAATATCAAATGGCAACACCAAGTTTTTTGTATTGGAATGCAATCTCCATACTGAAAAACACTAAATAGCATTGGAATGGCACCTGTAGCACGGAAATCCCCGGAGCTAGGCAAGGAAAAAGTAAAAACGACTTTGCCGTGCACCAGAGCATTAATGTTCGTTTCATTCGTCACACCGTTTCTTCGGCTGAGATCCCAGCCTGATTAGTCCTCCACAAGTTCATGTGGAAAATTTGTGAAACACAATAAAATGCTTTATTTTATGCTGCTTCTCTGTCCTTATTGGTTGTCCTCACTTTTAGCCTATCTACCGCCGGTGATTTTCATGCTACAGTTGCCGTTCGAACGCTATTTAGTGTTTTTCAGTATGGAGATCGCATTCCAATACAAAAAACTTGGTGTTGCCATTTGATATTTTCGAAATTTTCTCACTGTAACCGTAACTGTTAGAGTAACACTGTTGTTTTCCATATCATTCTTGAGCGCATACCTCAAAATACCTTATGCCAAAATTTCATTCAGTTTCTGTGAATGGTATGATAGTTAGGGGCCCATATGTCGGGATAGTTTTTTTATAATCACCCTGTATATGGTAAATGTTAGTTTTCCGGGCCCCAACTAAATGCTTGGTCAGCTGGGAAAAGTTTGTATTTTGGTATCTTGTGATGTTGAAGGATACGTTAAAAGGTGAAATTTCTACCTCTTTCGGTCTGGCGCCTAGAGCACAGGACCCCCCTGCTCTTCCCCCAGTTGTGGCCCTGGAGTTTTTACAAATTTTATTTCATCAACAAATCACATCCAATGCTAATAAATTCATTAAAAAAGACCTTAAGGAAGTACCTAGATCACAACTGGAGTTTGAATTATCAAGGGATAATTAGTGTCTTTGTGTAAAAATTTTTTTCTTTTATAGTTTACACCATAGTTTCCCAAACTTTTCATTCCATCGCCCCCTTCTTCATAAATATTTTTCTCTCATCGCCCCCCAACTCAAGTGAACCACCCATAGGATCCTATGTTAAATCCGTAGCTTCTATCGCACCCCCCCCCCCCACGGACCATTCCATCACCCACTTTGGGAAACACTGGTCTACACCATAGTTTCCCAAGCTTTTTGTTCTATCGTCCCCTTTAGAATTTTCTTTTCTTTCCCCCCCCCCCCCAAATTCAAGCGAACCCATAGCCTCCAATGTTATACCCGTTGCTTTTATTGCCCACTTTGGGATACACTAATCTACATAGTTATGTGATACTTAGATTATAAAAATGTATCTCATATCTAAAAGCCTGTTTATATGAGTTAAGTAGTTAACTATATTATAATCTGTCAAGTATACTTTAGAATGTGTGAACATAAAGGTCTGTGTACACGAGTTAAGTTATTAAATGATTTAGTGGCTAAGTAGAAGAGTTCAGTCTTTTTTTTTTTGATTTAATGTGCATGTGCTACTGGGCATAATCTGATTATCTAATGATCATTTACTAGTTGATTACTACATTGTGATGGATTTTAGAGCATTTGACTTAAAATTTAGTCAATCATTTAATGTGTGTAAGCAGGACTTAATTTGAAACTTGGGGTTCCCAACTTGAAATTAGATTAAGCAATACAGGCATTAGGTCTGACTTATATGAACTATTTAGTGACCGTGTGCTTAAATTTAAGTCCCAAGTTATGGGAAGGGGGGCAAGGCGAATTATCTATTTACCTATGAGGAAATATGGTCTGGTTTTGTATATACAGATTTTCATACCCAAAAATCAGGATTTTAACAAACATATGTATTCAACCAGTATTTCCCAAAGTAAATTATAAAATGTACGGCAGGAACTGTAGAAGTTACAGATATATGGGATATTGTGGGTTAGCTTAGCAAGGAAAAGGTGTGATGGGAAGATTTTTTACCTTAAATAGGGGTGATGAGAGAAAGAAGTTTTGAAGACTCTACAAAGAATCTATGTAGTTTGGGAGTGATCCGTTTCAAGCTTCTTAAAATTTAACCAGCATCACTTGGCTTCTCAGAGACTAAAGCTTGTGTGTGCAATTGTAATTCAGAGAGAGGAAAGAGCTGTGAATGAGCTTTAAACAACTTTGAAAGAGAGGTTTGTGTAAATCAATATGAATACATAAAAAATGTGATTAAGCGCATCATAGCGCATAATTTAAGTATATGATATAATCTTCAAGCAAAAAATTTAATTACATTCATCATAGAGTAAATGAAAACAGTTTTTAAATTTAAAGTGTTCACAACTTACTGTTTTGTATGCTTAAAAATTTTATCTTCAGTGAGAAGAGTCACAGCTTTTTTTGAGAAGATAAATGCTTATTTACCTCAACCGAAGTTGGAAATGAAAAAAAAGGGTTTTGCGTCTTCACATCTTGTTTTTCTTTCAATAGAGGTTCTCTCGTAGGACTAAAAACAGCGAATTTGTTACACAACCGTTGACAGTTCGACGCACTCACTGTTGTTTTTATAGTTAAAGGGTTTTATGGCTGACACTCAACCATGTAAACGTAAACACGGTAATGAATGATAGGCGGTAAAGAAAGAGCCAATGAGACGGTCCTGATAGACGTGACCATATGATATAACCCGTATATATTTTTCTGATATTTTGTATGTTCCTACTTTTTTTTCTAAAAAAAAATGGTTAAAATCAAGAGAATTTTTTTATACAAAGTACAAAAGACCAGATACTAAGCAGAGATGAATATTAAGTTCGGAAAAAAAAAATTCGCATGCCTGTGCGAGGAATCGAACCACTAACCCTTCGTTAGCCGGGCGCGTACTTTACAGTTACACTACGCCGTAATGGTATTTCCCCTTCTTATCTGTATATGTTCGCTGAATGGAACCGCGCATGAGCACTTGAATTGCTGCCCATGCGCGGTCCCATTTAGTGAACATATACGCTCTAAGGAAGGCGCGTCAGTTCTCACTAGTTCAATGATAGATGGTAGAGTGTTCACCCGATCTGTATAGGTTGGTGGTTCGAATCTGCGCAATGACATAGGAATTTTATTTCCGAATTTCATCTCCGCTTGGTATCCTACATTTTGTACTAAAATGGTTAAAATCAAGAGAATAAATTTTTTTTTTTTACAAAGTATATATATACGAAAGACCAGATACTAAGGGGCTAATATATTAATATGAAGTTCGGAAAAAACCTGTCCGGGGAAATCTCCCGAACCACACCAACACCTCAGCGCATGCTTTACAGTTAACTCTACAAATGAGCACCTGAGTTGTTGCCCATGTGCGGTCTTATTCAGTGAACATATACGCTCTATAAGGAAAATGTGCGTCAGCTTTCTAGTTTGATGATAGATGGTAGAGCATCTACCCGAATCGCGCAGGTTGGTGGTGCGAATCTTCACAGTACCATTGGAATTTTAATTTCCGAACTTCATCTCCGCGTGGTATCCTGCATTTCGTACTTTGTATGTCATTGTGAGTCTCAAATTTTAATTACTTATAAAATTAAAATTATGAACTACAAAGTATTTATCTCACGTATTTGCTACACTCAACATTTTTGTATAAAATACGACTTAATTTACTGTGATTTGCAATTGTCTTTCATTTTCTACCGATTTTATATGCAATTTCGAAAAATTTTCCTACGTCTGGCAATTTTTCTTGGCAAAAATTGGCGCCAAAAATCTTATCTTCTCATTTCTATATTTTCCATAAAATGTGGTCAGGGTTTTGAATGTGCTGACAAAAATCCGTACTCAACTATTTGGTGTGGATAAAAACAATCGATAGTTAAAAAAGTTTCGAAATTCAATTATTAAACTTCATTTTTTTCATTTTTCTACTGTTTGTAGGTGAAACTCACACAAATTTCTGAACAGATTCTGACGACGCCATTAGCGGGGACAAATTATCGAAAACATCGCTGCAAGAAATTTTTCCCTCAAACTTAGAAAATAAAGAAAAATATCTGTAGTTATTTTTCAATTTCTCTAAATATTTATTTGTTCATTTCCTACTTTTCGTTTCAAAATTGACAGTAATTAGACGGAATTTATCAACTGGAAATTAGGCATCGAAATGTTGATCGACTGGCTGCACTCACATTAGGTTCTTAAAGCCAACATGCAATATCCAAAATATGGAAATCAGCTGTTTTGTTTTTTTTCTTCACTCATTATTTGTTAGTTTAGCTAGAAGTTTGTTTTTATTTTTTCCCCTTAGATAATATTTGTCGAAAAATCTAAAAATTGTCGAAGTATTTGCATCAACAACGTAGCAGTCATATCGGTAATTTTTAAGTGTTGTAATTTAGTTTTATTCATAAAAGCTATTATAATTCAATCGATGCCGGTGTTGATCGAGCACAGGAGCGTACATGCTCAATGCATGGGCCTCCCACGGAGAGCCGGGACGGTTATTATTACTTTTGATTTTTCACGCTGTAAATTAACTATAAAGGGGGGCCCCCCGTGAAAAATCTGACCTGAAGGTGGGGGGGGGGGGGAGGGCGCGCCAAAGGTCCCAGCCTGGGGCCCTGCTCCAGATTGATGTGTGGGGAATATGGGGGCAAGCCCGTCATTTCAACTTCTTCCGAAAGAGGGCGGCCCCCGGAAAACCTATACTCAATATATGTATGTATACATTTCCCCTTGTTTGACTATTTCTATTATATTTTTTAAAACCCGGGGGTGGGGGCTGTGATCTTACCGCTGGCGAAATGTGGCCCACGACGTCAAACCTTAAAAGTATAAAATCAGCTACAGTGGATCCCGCTTATTATGTTTTTCAATGTAACCATCATGTTCTATGTGCACTGCTGTCAGTGCACCTCCTATACATTAGTGGTTCTTCTGAATATTAACATGGAGGTGTGTCTGGTTGTTCTGTCATGTTATAAATGCAGGAAAATGCTTTAACAGGAAATCTTGAGTCAAGGAAACAGTTATTTGCCAGATATTATGCTGAGGTGAACTGGGAAAGGAAAGTCATCACGTCTCCGCCGGGACTCAAACCCAGGCCCTCTTGCATACCGGGCAAGCATGCTACCATCTACACCACTGGAGACATGACCCTGCCTTCATTATTTCATTTAATGAGTATTATTGAGAGTTGGTCCACAAAAATTAGTCATGCTAAGTGAAAAAAAAAAGCATATATGGGAATGATATAAGCGAGATTCACTGTAAATCATCATTATTCATACAAGTAATTTTTGGCTATTCTTCAAGTCACTCGAGGCACATTTCAACATTACTCAAGTGACCTGCTGCACATTCCCAGATCACTTTAGTGCCCATGGCACAATTTCCCTGATCAATTAAGGGACCCGTGAAACATTTTCCCAGACCTCTTAAGTGACCCATGGCACATTTCCGTCGAGGCCACTTATGTCACCAGTTCATTTTTCAGAACATTTGAAAAATGAACGAGGCAGGATATTTACAGATCACTTAAGTTATCAGCGTCACATTTCCATACGACATGAGTGCTAGTGGCCATACAGCTGCGGGTTGATATTCTGAGGGGACTATGAGTGAAAATCAGGTGAAAGGGAACCATAGAATCTAGTTAAGAGGACCTACTGAGAGCTGTGGAAAAAAAATCGGCTGTGAAATAAATCTTTTAAATGAAACGTGGTGGGTGAAATGTGGCTACTTTCAGTATTCAGCAGAGCACCAGAGTGGTGATCAGCTAAAGTTGGTTTTCTGTGGTTCCCAACTTCAAAGTGTGAATGAAAGCCGATTCCCCCAAATTGAAAAGTCTCTTCACAGAGAAAACAGGCCTAAAACATACAATTATTCAACCATTACACTTTACTCATAGTTAGAAAAATTGATGGCAGATGGCAACACTACACACACAACAAGCATTGCACAAACAAATTTCACGTTAGGTTCACGACACTTACGTTCTGGCATGTACCAATTCATTAGAAATTATGTAAAAAAATGTGTATGAGGTGCGTGTATGGTTAAGTAGTAGTCTTGATCGACACTGCTCTATGCAGTCAAAGTGAACCCAACTTGACATGCACTCCCCCCCCCCCCTCAAAAAATCTCTGCAACATATTAAAAAAAATATCACACACACACAACAGGCATACAACAATATAATTATTCAGTCATTACATTTCACTCATAATCAGAAAAATTGATAACAGATGGCAGCACTGCACATAACAAACATTATTACACCGACAAACCAGTCACGGCCCAGGCTTTGTCCCTCCAGGGATATAAGCCTTTTACCCTTGCGGGTTGGGTCGCGCTGGGGAGAGTCAGGGGTGCCGGGCCAAGACGCCCACCGGAGGTTGTCCGAAAGGCGCCCCCTCCCGGCACCCCCAACCCTCTGTCTAAGTCCCTTGCTGCAAGCGCAAGGCCTGGTCTTTAGGGTTTTCTGAGATCTGCGGCAGCATCTTCCCCACCCAGGCAGCCGCCCCGCCCCCAGGAGGAGCCCACAGACCTGAGCGACAGCCCGGGACCCCCCACCCAAACTCCCGAGACCCGATCCCAAGAATCCCCCAGAAAATTGTTTATTCATTTCAACAGAATACAATTTTTACATCTATATACAAAAGTTTTTCCCCACAACCGCTCTCGCGACATTTGACACTTGGGGCACGGTTTTTATTTATTGTCTCCGTTCCTGAGTCTTCGTGGTCAGCCCTGGTGCTGGGCCACCGTCCCTTTGGCTGGGTGGCTCTGGTGGGCCTTTGTTGAGTGTCCGTGGCCAGCCCAGGTGCTGGACCACTGCCCCTTTGGCTGGGGTGCTCTGGTGAGCCTTTGCTTGGTGTCCGTGGCCAGCCCAGTTGCTGGACCACTGCTTCTTTGGCTGGGTGGCTCTGGTGAGCCGTTGTTGGGTGTCCGTGGCCAGCCCAGGTGCTGGACCACCGCTTCTTTGGCTGGGTGGCTCTGGTAAGCCGTTGTTGATCTCCGTGGCCAGCCCAGGTGCTGGACCACCGCTCCTTTGGCTGGGTGGTTCTGGTGAGCCGTTGCTGGTGTCCGTGGCCAGCCCAGGTGCTGGACCACTGCCCCTTTGGTTGGGTGGCTCTGGTGAGCCGTTGCTGTGTGTCCGTGGCCAGCCCAGTTGCTGGACCACTGCTTCTTTGGCTGGGTGGCTCTGGTAAGCCGTTGTTGGTCTCTGTGGCCAGCCCAGGTGCTGGACCACCGCTCCTTTGGCTGGGTGGCTCTGGTAAGCCGTTGTTGTTCTCCGTGGCCAGCCCAGGTGCTGGACCACCGCTCCTTTGGCTGGGTGGCTCTGGTGAGCCGTTCCTGGGTGTCCGTGGCCAGCCCAGGTGCTGGACCACTGCTCCTTTGGCTGGGTGGCTCTGGTAAGCCGTTGCTGTGTGTCCGTGGCCAGCCCAGGTGCTGGACCACCGCTCCTTTGGCTGGGTGGCTCTGGTAAGCCGTTGTTGTTCTCCGTGGCCAGCCCAGGTGCTGGACCACCGCTCCTTTGGCTGGGTGGCTCTGGTGAGCCGTTCCTGGGTGTCCGTGGCCAGCCCAGGTGCTGGACCACTGCTCCTTTGGCTGGGTGGCTCTGGTAAGCCGTTGCTGTGTGTCCGTGGCCAGCCCAGGTGCTGGACCACCGCTCCTTTGGCTGGGTGGCTCTGGTAAGCCTTTGTTGGTCTCCGTGGCCAGCCCAGGTGCTGGGCCACTGCTATTGCTGCCTGGCTCTATTGAGCCGTTGATGTCTCTCTCTTAGGTTTGGACGTTTGTGGTGCCTTTTTTTGGCTCTTGGCCTCTTTTTTGGGCTCTTGGCCTCTTTTTGCACCTCGTCTCTTTTGGTCTAGATGTACACATTTCAATTCCATCTATACAATACAATTGGTTGCGGTGTTTGAGTAGACATTCGCAGGTACGCAATGCATTTTCAAATATAGTACAAATATAGTGCATACCTGTATGGTGTGGTACATTTTCGTATGGTGCAGCACTGTGCAATCTGGAAGTATGACTCCGTATTATACATTGCACTGCGGTACGTTCGATGTGATACTCAATGATACAAAATACTATGCAGTACTATTTAGTACAATGCTAAAATTTCAATTTTTTATCTATACAAAATTGCGGTACTTGAGTAGGGTTTTTACAGGGGCACAATGCCTTTTCAAATATAGTTCAGTACCTGTATGGTGCTATACAATTAGGTGTAATGCAGCTCGATACCCGCCCTGCAGTGTAGTACTATTTGGCGGCGCCATGCAGTTTCAGGATAATACATTGCATATGATACAATACAATTCTTACTGTGTGCTTCCGTACAGCTCAATGCTATTCAATAGGGTGACGATGCAATTTCGAAATACATATTATACAAGATAGGCAACTATTCAATGTGGTGCAGCTCTGAGAAATGCAATGCAAAATATTACAGGGTTCTACGTTGTTTCAGAAAATTATACATATACCAAAATCAGTGCCGCGTTTGGCACAACCGTGGGTGCCGTTGGCGCTGTCATTTTTGGGTTTCAGCTTGCGGATACAGACATTATTTAACGGTGGCACGGCGCAGTTTCGAATTATGATTCCATTCTATATATTACAATGCGGTACATTCGATATAATGCTCAAATGATACAAAATATTATGCGATACTATTTAGTACGGTGTTTATATGTCAATTCTTTATCTATACAAAAGTTTGCGGTACATGAGAAGGGTTTTTTACAGAGGCCCAATGCGGTTTCAGAAAATTTAGTACAAAATGGTGCGATACTATTAGTTATGAGGCAGCTCGGTACACGCCCTGCGGTAGAGTACTATTAAGCGGCGCCGTGCAGTTTCAGAAAAATACATTACATATGATACAATACATTTCTTACTGTATACTTCCATACAGCACAATACGATTCAATAGGGTCATGATGCGATTTCAAAATACATATTATACAAAATAGGCTACAATTCATTGTGGTGCAGTTCTGAAAAATGCAATGTAAAATATTACAGGGTTCTACGTTGTTTCAGAAGATTATACATATACCAAAATCAGTGCCACGTGTGGCACAACCGTGGGTGCCGTTGGCGCTGCCATTTGTGGGTTTCAGCTTGCGGATACAGACATTATTTAACGGTGGCACGGCACAGTTTCGAATTATGATTCCATTCTATATATTACAATGCGGTACATTCGATATAATGCTCAAATGATAAAAAATATTATGCGATACTATTTAGTACGGTGTATATATATCAATTCTTT
Organism: Pholcus phalangioides; assembly: GCF_987345545.1. Classification (NCBI taxonomy): domain Eukaryota; kingdom Metazoa; phylum Arthropoda; class Arachnida; order Araneae; family Pholcidae; genus Pholcus; species Pholcus phalangioides. Next base: position 5,874,459 of record NW_028301594.1, read on the forward strand.
ATCTATACGAAAGTTTGCGGTGCATGAGAAGAATTTTTTACAGAGGCACAATGCATTTTCAAAAAGTTTAGTACAAAAATGGTGCAATACAATAAGTTATGAGGCAGCTCGGTACACGCCCTGCAGTGCAGTACTATTAAGCGGCGCCATGCAGTTTCAAAAAATACATTACATATGATACAAACGTTATTACACCGACACAAACTTCAAGTCAGGTTGACTGCACGTACATGCACATTCCAACATTTACCAATTCGTTAGGAGTTCCGCAGAGGAATGTGGATGAGATGCATGTGTGGTTTAGTAGTAGTAGCCAGCAGAGAAAGAGAGCTGTTCATAGAAACTGGACCACCTCAATGCATGGTACATCCCCATTCTTCACAGAAGGGAAAGAGCAAACTCTTTCTCGTCCTCATTTTTTGACCCGCCTCTCTGGCTATAATGCAACAACCATCTTTTCCGTGCGTAGGTGTTTTCCATTTGTAGGTACAATGGCCAGTCGGAACTCCATGAAAAGAATTTTCAGAAAATATTTGAGCCACATATAATATTTCATAATTGCCATGAATATTTTACCAATTCATAAAACTTCGCAGCAGTAATTTATTGTTTTTCATGTAGCGCAACTAGCATAATGAGTCACACGTTCAAGCCGTCACCAGTCCATGGTGCTGGAGCAACGCTATTCATGAATGAACACTGCAGTGACATAACTATTATGATATCTGAAGACTGTTCTGTTTGGAGATTCCCTGCTCATAGCACAGTTCTGGCAGCTCAAAGTATAGTTTTCCAGAGGATGCTGGACAGCGACTTTCTCGAGAAGAAGACCCAAGAAATCGTGCTTCAGGACATGACACCTTCAACATTGAAGAAACTTTTAAGGTGAATAACTTTTGTATTTATTTAGTAATCTTAACCTGCAGTTTACATACCCAAAGAGGTTGTTTCATATTCCCATTGGCAGCACAGTGGTTGTTGGCTGAAGTTAGTTTTCTGCCGTTTTCCAACTTCAAGGTGCAAATGCAAGTTGGTCTCTCATTTGAAAAAGGTCTCTCCACAGAGAATAGGCAGGCTTTCAACATGATACTTACGTAACATGAAAATTCAGGCATTTGCCATAGATATTTACTTCAACATGTGGAAGACTGGTGGCAGCACAAGCAGAACACAAAACACACATAGCTCCGATCTTTTAAATACTTAACCCAGTTTTGACTGTTCTTCTAATTCGTAACTAAATTACACAGCATTCTTATACATCGTCACCTTATAATGAAAATCTTATACATAAAAAATTCCCAACTTTACAGGAAGGACAAAAAATAAGGATGGGACCTCTCATTGAATTACTCACAAAAGCGGGGTGGGGAGGAAGGGGGGGGGGTTTCATTTTATTTCTGTAGAGAGCAGATTGTGGCTGATTTTTTTTTCTTTCAAAAGCTGTAATAAGTGAGCATGGGTGGAGATACGGGGGGCGTGGGCGGCATTGCCCTCCCCAGCAGCAAAGGTGGAGTCAACTGATCTAAGGGGTCATTCAAGTATTATGTAAGCAGATTTTCAGTCATTTTTGACCCCCCCCCCCCTTGTCAGCAAAAGTCGGCAAAACACTGACCCCCCTCCCTCCCTGTCAGCAAAATTTCGGCAGCAGCTTAGAATATTTCATATCTTCAAAAAGGGGGTGGTTCATGACTTAACTTCAAACCCCCCCCCCCCCTGTCATCAAAAGTCAGCAAATCCAAACCCCCTCCCCCCTCGATGCTGACGTAATACTTTAATGACCCCTAATGCATATATGAATTGGCATCATCATCATCATTGTGCCCCCCCCCCCCAGCAATAATGACCGTGCCCCCTCAGACTTCCAAGTCTATCTCCGCCTATGCGGGTGAGATATGTTCTCAATATAAAACTGTCAAGAAAAGTCATTTTTGAAAAAAAATTGAACATGGTTTTCATTGTAAGGTGACGATATGATAAATGGTTAGTTAAGTAATATATTCTAAAAGTTTCAAAAAATGTTGTTTTAAATGTTTATAGTCATAAAAAATTCCAAAGGCAAATATCAGGATAAAATTTCATTTTTGAAAAGTCATAAAAATTATCTGTCAAATTTTTATGTTGACAAACTTGAAATAAATACTGTAGCACACATTCATTAGACCGTTTGATTTCCAAAAATGTTTATTTCATACAGAAATTTTACATGAAAATTTCTTGAAAAAAAATGTTTAAACAAAGCGTTAAGTAAATGCAAGATCAGTCAAAATTGGGTTAAGGGCTCCCCACATACACTCATTCCGGCATGTACCGATTCATTAGAAATTCCTCTGGGTAATGTTTACAAGGTGAATGTACGGCTGAGTAGCAGTAGTACCCTGAGAGCCGCTGTGTGGTTAGGTGGGCATCATGCTGGACTCTCGTCCTGAGGATCATAATTTATCATTTTTTAAGCTTCTGCTATGTAAAAAGCATGATAAAAAAAAAACAGCTGCACCTTAAAGACACATTTTATTCTATTTAAATAAACATTTTGTGGCAGCACAGAGAAATTGAACATTTGCTGAAATGTTCAGTCTAGTCTTCACCATGGTAATGTATTTTGAATATTTATACAGGAGGTACAATATGGATAATAAAAAAATGAATTTGATATCACTGTAAATGAAAGTACCTCATGTTTCTCAAACTTTTATAAGTATTTATAAAGAGATGGATCTCTTTACATCTATCAACAATTCAACAGGTTTGTGAAGTTTTAAATCTGGGAATTTCAGTGTTATAGACTGAAATCTATATATATAAAATTGATTTTCTGTGTGTGTGTGTCTGTTCTCTATACAAATCTACAATTTTAGATCGATCATCGGCAAATTTTGCATATATGCAAAATGGGACCCGACTTAAATGATAGACTACTTTAAAATTTCGTCAGAGCAGGGCAAATGCCCCAAATGGGCAAAAAACCGTAGGGCAACAATGGTGTTTGGGCCTCAACAATCACTTTCCGAGTGTTTCCTTTGGTTTCCGTGGTTCCCTAGCAATGCGTTTAAGACGTGTATATGCCTTTGCAATGGTTCGTCATTTCCTCAATGCTGTCAGTGTATGTATAATATTTATGCCTTTATAATGGTTTCCCCCATTTTCAATACTCCCAGCAATGAGGTTTTTTGAATGACGTCATAATCATCATCAGCATCGCTTTGAGAGTCAGGAAAAGGGTGATCCTCATAGAAATCAGTGTTAAAATTTCCAATTTTAATGTAGAAATGCGGAAATTTAGTGGGGTTTTCTGTCACATCAATAATTTTAAAAATTGTATTAAATACTCGATTTTTGAAATATTGAGTTGGCTTAGAGATATACGAAGCCCAGAAAATTAAATATGAAGTAATTAGCCAGACCTACTTTTGAGTTGGATATCCATGCAATAACATTGATTTCAACTTTTTATTTATATCTTCTCAAGCATGAAAATTAATATCTCCACGTTGTCTTTTAATATTCAACTGCATAAATTCATATAGTTTAGGTTGTTTTAAAATTAATTATGAGCCCGTAAAAAGTACATCGAAAAAATATCACAGCTTTAATTAAGCATTTTTTGAAGCAGAAACAGGCAGAGATGGATAACTCGAAGTTCAGGGGGGGGGGGGGAATCGAAATACCTAGCACCCTTTAAAAAAAGAAAAAAAAAATTATTTTTATGTTTCTTTAAATCTAGATTTGTTTCTTTCATGAGTCGCACAGAAAGTCTGCCATATTGGTGCACTTAGACATGGTTTGCATGTCCCTCAAAGAAAGAGGGAGATATCATGTGATCCAAAAAAGCCTCATTGAAGAAAACTCGGACAACATCGGGTATTATAGCTAGTTATACTATAAAAGATGAGGATCAGAGTGTTTCGTCAAGGGGCAGTTGATGAATAATGTCATGAAGTTGGGAACCAAAGAAATCCAGAATTGACAGATTGAAATTCATTAAGGATTGTTAACAGTTCATAAACATTTTGTTAAAGCAGTTGGGGGGGGGGGGGAATTGTATGAATTTAAATATTCAGTATGTGACATTCTTGTGAAATATATCAAAAAGCTTATCTTTGTAGTTTTAATTTTTGGTCACCAAAAACTATTTCCATAAGATAAGCTGGAATACATTTTATCACATCTATATTGTACTGACCAGACATCACACCTTTTCAATTTAATTAGTTTTGCTCCTGTCAAAATTCTTAATGTGGGAAATTATTCAATGAAGTTATACTGTCCAAAATCACATAGTGGATTTTTTGCATAAAATCCAGCTAAATTCAACCAGAAAGGAAATTTGAAAAATCCCCAAAAATTGTTTCAGGTCAAAAGTAAAAGATGAAATGTACTTTCAACATTAGAGTTGAAGTTTATTTAAAAGGTATAAGATGCCTATAAGTTATATAATGCTTAGGACAACCCAATAGAAACAGACTGTTAAATGTATTGCTGGTTGTTCAATAGTTTTTACATCTGGCAGTTTGAGTTATAGGAAATATTTTTCAATTATGCAATATATCATTTTCAAAATTGTACTGATGGGAGAAAATGATCATATAGTTATTTTTTATATCAAACTTTTGACATTATAGCTGTTTTTATTTGATATTGTTAATTCTTCAAGGTATATGTATTTGGGCGATGCCATACTTGAAGACTGGAGAGATGCCATAGAACTATTGAAAGCTGCCCATAAGTATCAGATGGAGTCTCTGGTCCAGAAATGTGCCCACTATCTCCAGGAAAACATAGATCTGTCCAATGTGTGCTACATCTACAGCAAAGCTGTGACATATACTCTCAGTCCTCTAAGCAACATCTGTCTTGATATTATCCTTGGCACAGGCTGCATTGTTTTGAGAAGCCAGGGATTTGAATACTTGAGTAAAGAATCGGTGATGGCTGTAGTATCCAGCTATAGTTTGAATGTTGATAGTGAGATGTGTGTAATAAATGCCCTTCTGCGATGGGCAGTTATGGAGTGCTGCAGGCAGAATAAGCCACTGACTGAAGAGAGCATAACTGAAATTATGATACCTTACCGTAAGTATCTCTGTACTCGAAGCATAAACTCAGATGAAATGCACACACTTCCGCAGTTCCTACATGCTGAGATCAACAGCTATCATTCTCGCCAGAGTTTCTGTGTAACAGAACATCTTCTAGACTATGTGAGGCGGGTTACTCTACGAGTCATAGACTTGGATTGTCTTGCTGATAATGTGAGCAACTTCACTTGCTTCAGGTTTCTGGCGGATAAGCCTCTGTTCTTGATAGGTGTTCACTTGGTCACAGTGACCTCATTTTTGACATCAAATAATTATGTGGTACTTATGAGCGAAGCCGGTCGTGTTCACACCACGGTATTTGAGCTTAACCTAGCAGAGGTAACGGAGATGACGACTACTCTGCCAGGCGCTAGCTCAAAACCGATGTTTGAGACTGAAGTGCTACTGAAAAGGCCAGTGCTGCTTCAGCCTCAGACTGTTTACAGGTTGAGCCTTCGGAGTAATAATAGGTCGCTTAAACCCAGTCAGTGCCATGTACAGTTTCCCAAGACTGCCCTTATACCATACAAAGCTGGAATTCGTTTAGAAGAGGTACCTTTCACAGTGTTAACAGATTCCATCTGGGGTGTTACCAAATTACTATACCTAACTGCCCCGATTCCTGAGAAAGAAATATTCAAATTTCGTGGAGAAAAATGATTTTAATAGAGTATCTACCCTATGTTTTGTTAATAGTATCATTTTTTCTCAGTTGTAAAATTGAAATAATAATTCTAGAGTGGGGGAAAAAAGAATTATATATAGAAAAGAAAATCTCCAATATTTGGGGGAAAAATTTCATATTTTTAGTGGTAATTTCAATTCAGCATTTGAGTAAAATCCTAATCAAATTTTAAAAAGCCAGTTAATGATATTTTCAAATTTTTTCTACTCACATTAATTCTGTTCTCCATGCTTTCAGCATGTTACATGATAAGTGTTCAGTCTAAAGAATTTAATTGTTTGATGAATTTAAAACTTGTGATTTCATTAAGATGTAATATTGAGCATAAACGTTTTCTTTCTTCTAATTGAATCAATTGTATTTATAGTTACTTGAATGAGACTTGCCCAAGTATTTTGTTCAACATTTGTCACAGTTTCTTCATCAACATTCAGGGGTAGTCTTAGATTGAAGCTGTACATGACTTTAGTTTGAGTTGTTCTAATCAATCAATGAGAATTCAATCGAAATTTGGGGGGGGGGGGGGAAAGCAGAGATTTTTCTGTGTGGGACTGAAATCAATTATAAAAAAAATCATTAGTAGCAATTATTAGTTGGCAAATAAATGTTAGTTGATGTTTGTTTTTGTGACGGAGAAATTTTATATTAGGAAAACTCATTTCTAGATCTAGAATTTCTGTTAATTTATTGTGTATTTTGAATCATGTTAATTTGTAATGATTGTATGAAATATCACCATGTCCAGAAGGTGTAATTAAAAAATCTTATTTGATTTTAATTTAATTGTTAAGTCAGATTCATTTTCTACTACTATGTTAAACTAAAGTCTTTTAAAAAAATATTTGCACTTCTATGGTGGTAAAAAATTATGGGGGTGGGATATACTAACATAATTATGGTATTAGTGTATTGATAGCTTTATTGCATGGGGAAATAAAATTTCCAACATGTTATATTGATGTTCATAAGTTCCATTCATACAATTGTATATCAGTACACTTGTGACTGTAATTTTTTTTTTGAAGAATCCTCTTTGTAACTTATTGTACCTGTATATCATTATTGTATGTGCCTATTTATCAAGGGAACAGCTGCAGTTAGGTTAAAGAAATCTATGTTCTAGTCAACCCTGTACTATGTACAATAATGTTTATTTTGGTGCATGTGGCAATGAATGTTTTTAATAATATCCGAGGCTAAACACAGGAGTGTCATAAGTCTTTTTTAAAGTTCATGTTTTCATATGCATATATTCATTAAATTTTACAATTTTTTTTCAAATTTTTAAAAATTGATGTTTATATTTGTTAGTTTTAAACTCACAGTTTGATGTCATTTTATATGTTTGTTGTTTGTTTTTGAAATTTTGTGATAAATGTGTTCCCATTGACTATCTGTACTGTATGTGTGTGTGTGTGTGTTTTAATCTAAAACTTAATATTGTGTAATGATTCTCAGAGGAAATGATTCAGTGGATTTTAAGAAAAAGCGTTTATCTTATTTCATTATTGATTCCCAAACTGTTTGACAATATTTCTCAGATTGCTTTCTTTAAAGCAGATTTTAACATGCTTCAGTTTACCAACACATACTGCTGGTTTCCTTGAACAGGTGATATGCTTGTGATTTATCTTCATGTTAAATCTAGATTTCTGTAAATTCTTAGACAGATAAACATTCTATAAATACAAGATATACAGAAGACTGGATGTTGTGAAGATATTTATTATTTGAGATGTTAATTTTTTAAGGAAGGAAATCTTGTATTAACAAGTGAAGAGCGACATTCATGTCATATTCTATAAATATATTGTTTTTGCCAAATGGTGCATTAGACAAAATAGAAGGTGCAGTTGCATTTAAATGAAACATTACTATTTGATCAACACAAGGCATGACATATTTAATTGATATTGAATTCAAAATCACACAATGAAAAATAAACACTATTTGTTATTTTTTGTCTGCGAAAATAGTTTTTGGGGAAATTTGCAAAATTTACACGTAGAAAACTTAACATTTAGTTATGGGTCCTGAACAGCAAAATTCTACTTACATGAATGAATCAGCACTATATTTTTTATAAATAAAAAAAAATCATAGTGCTGATAAGTTGTCATTAAGTGTCATTAATACCAATATGAACAAGGAATAAAAAAAGAACTGAAAGTATACTTTAGATGATTATATGTATTATTTACAGACTCATTGTTACTATATTTATACACTAACAATCTACACAACAACTTTTCAGTTTTTAGCTGAGTCCTGACAACTATCCCGAGTTCTGTTTGCAATTAATCCTATAGGATTATTCAGTTTGGTTCTCAAAGTGTGCTCCTAGGGTATAGCGGTAAACTGTTGACATTAAATGTGACATCCTGCTCAGTGCTTTCAAGCGGTTCTGTGTTAGACTATCCTGGGAGGCTGCAGATATATGGCGACTGGGGTAAGGGAGCCACTGCTGACAAAAGTTTGGGAAGCACTGCTAAACACGATGCCTGAAACTGGGACGGTATACATTGGTTATAAACTTTAATTCACAAAGAATCAAAAAATTACATCTTCATTTTTTTGCTTTTCCCCACCATGATAATTGAATTCCAATAATAATAACAAAAAAGACTTTAAATTACAGTTATGCTAGGTATTAGACATTTGAAATGGGTGTTCAAAAGTGTGTTAAAACCACATCGAGCGAGAAAGTGTGATTTGTGATGTGAGACTTGACTGTGCCTAGGTTGTGATATTCTAGAATTCCATAACTTATTTTATGTAGAGTGTTAATTAAGTTTTAGGTTTATCCAAAATAGAGCTTGCACCCAATACATTCCAATTTGATCTGCCATTATATAAAGAGGACAAAGAAAAGTTACTTCATTATTAAGAAATTCAGTTTCACTCTGAATCACATACATTTCTGAAGATGGTACAGATCTTAACTACTGTCAAAGGTTGCTGATTGAAAACAAGAATTTACATTCCTATTAGATAAAAACTTTGCATGGTATAATAGTCTGTAGCTAGATTTATTTGAGTCAGTATTATAATGCTATAGACTACAGCACAATAAGATCTTTTATTCAATTTTTAAATCCTTTTAAATTTTCAGAACCTAGATCTCTTCTATTTTTTTACACCCATGGATCCATGGAGGAAAACTCTTTTAATCAATATATTCTAAAATGTGATTATTAGATGCAAATATTTCTGCTGTCATAAATGTTTGTTGATTAAGTGGCGAAGAAGGCCTAAGGTGCCTTTCACTGGCATATAAAAACACTTCCAATTCCTTTTTCTTATGTCCAGAGTCATGAAGCTGCAGTGTATATGGTTTTTGAAGTTCTTTAGCTCCTGCTACTGATTGAAAGATATATGCAGCTTATTAAATAATTTTTCTTCTGAGTTTTCCAAAGATATTTTGTTGTTATTGAGTAGCAACAAGGTAGGAACTATGTTATCAGTTGACAGATATAGCTTTCTTAAAATTCTTGCTCAGATATGTGTACCTTGTTGCAATGGTTTCAGAATAGAAACATACCTTGATGTTTCTGTGATGTTTCTCCTGCATTTTGTAGCAGGAATAAAAATTATGTGGTAGATACGAAGCTGCAGCATTTCTATCAAAACTTTTTTCTTAAAACATTTTTCCGGATGCAGCTTACATATCTCTGCTTCTTATTTTCTAGAAATTATAGTTAACAAAACTCTAATAAATTCACTATAAGAGAGCACATAAACTAATTATAATCTTTGTTGGTATTGAGTATGGTGCCGCTCAACCTCTAATATACCATTTCAATTTTAGAGTGGTTACAGGGAAATGTTTGCTTTTGTCATGTTTCGATGTCTCTTCTTAGAAAAATTTGCCTATCAATCTATATAAATACTGCAGTCTCTAAATATACATATATAAAAGTAGTGAAGTTGCTGAAACCATAATAGCATGTATTTGTGATGCCTTGTTTTAATATACTCAATTACATAGCAATTACATACGTACTAATATAGCTTGAATAATATTGGTAATTCTAGATGATTACAAGTGCAATTGTTGTTGTATTAGTGTTATTGAATCAAAGTGTACAGAATAATGCAGTAATCCTTTCATGTGGTAGAGTAATGGTAGCATACATGACCTTCTAAATAAATATACCATGTCACTTTTGTGAGATCGTATTAAGTTCATTAAATGTAATCATTCCCCTTTTCAGAAGATTGTTGTTATTGTGCCATTTAAGTTTTTTTTTGTGTTTCTGTAAGAGTTTATCTCGTGTAGCTACTAGTTAGTTTTCAAAAACTGTAGTTATTTTTAACTATATGTTCCTTAGTTTATTATTAGCTTGACAACAAAACATTGTGCATTTTTATTGTGTTTTGTTTGTAATTGTTTTTGTGTCATCTAGTTCATTTGCTGCTGAAACAGCCAGTACCTGGGTTATATTTTTCAAGGCCATATTACCACATTTACAGATTTACGACATAACATGTCAAGTTCTTTCTGAATGTTTAAGTGCTGCATTAGTTACTATGATAAGCTTTTTGTTGAAGTTGCGATGGTTACCATTGCTTAGCACATGTTAAACTGTAGTGCCTTAGGAGTATAAAGACAACATAATTTCTCTGATAAAATGTTAAAAATATTCAATGTTTTGAAATATTACAATAGCATGAATTGATATGAACCTATGCAATGTTTCTGACAATAGCACAATTTTAACATGAGTTATGTTACATATAAATAACAATTTTATTCAGATTTTTATTTTATTTTTCCCACGTTTTCAGTCAAACAAAAATGCATGTAAAACTTGTGTATGATTAATTTTTTTTCATTATTGGTGAAAGTGAAAAGTAACTGTCTGATAACATAATTATTTTTCAGGTTAATTTTTACATGTTTGATTATATTTATTCAAGTTAGAATTCCACTGTGTGAGTTAAAAAAAAAACATTGCACAGGTGTGCGAGTTTGTTCTGTAAAAACTCTAACTTTTAAATCATTCAAGGGTTTTTGACAACTGGCTTTATGCGAAGATGAAAATCCAGGAAAGAAAATTCAACTGTTTCTGCAGGGAATTGTACCACTACCTTCCACGGAGGCAGTTTATCTTTCTTGAATTAATCTTCACATAAAGCCAAGGTTCAAAAACTTATGAATTGCAGAGAGTGGCATAATCTTCATTTTAACTCATTGATCATATGATAGAGACGTATTTTCAGTTTGAAAAAAAGTATTCAAATATTGGGTAAATGCTAGATATGGGTTGAGTATTTCACAAGGAGTCATGTGTATTGAGAGAGATACAAATTTTATTTTATTATTATAGGTCTTCCTTATACATAGATTACATTTAAAACTGTCTTTATTTAGTGAGTCCAATAGAGAAAATTTCCAGTTTTTCTAAGCGAAAACATTTGCCGAGATATCTGAATTGGAAGTCCACAATTTTCACCACTTTCTGTAGACATGGACAAGGCAACATCTAGATAGTTCATCCGCTGAGGCAAATATACATTTTGGCACCCCAACTGATGTAGAAGGAGCTGTTAAAGAGTGAATTCGACAACTACTCTGGTTTAGCACCTGAGACACCAGATCTATATTCCCACCTTCCTAGTCGCGGCTTTGGACATGGAATTGGACAAAGGAATTCCTGTTTTAGGGGATAAGGATCAGCTATAAGATGGAAAAGTTTATACCTGTTTGTTTGAGATCTGCACACACACACACATTAAACTATGAAATGTGAATACAATTCAGGGTTTAAAATAAAGTCTATATATGTGTGTGTTCTATCTGAGAGTCAAGTGCAAATAGATGCTGTTTCGAATAAGGTATGATAAAGATATCAGTCATTGTCTCACTTCTAATGATGGGGGTCCCCCTTATAACATTAAATGCTTCAGTCTACTATATCTCAGTTCTTATTTTCTTCATACACATGGAACGGTTTTTTTTTATTCATTAAATGAAGTGCTAAAAGTTTATATATATAATTGTAGAAAAAAAAACCCCCTAATTTTAAAAACATGCTATTTTAGTTCATGTAAAGCCTCTTGAAAAATAAGAAAATCTGAGGTCTGAGCATTACTTAGTTTCTATAAGTGGAAGTATGTTTCTATTATTTAATCAATGGTTTGAAGGTTGAAGGGCACATATATATGGACTTGATTTTGCAACCAAAATTTTCAATTCATTGGTGTTCGAATATATATTTTTAAAATTCAATTAGAGAAATAATATTATCTTTATATTTATATGGGATACAGTTAATAAACAGTATTTTAATGTTTGATGCTGGAGCTGCACACCTACCAGATAAGAGAATTATGCTTCTTGGGTCATTCCATGTCAAATCACCCAGCCATGACACCCATAGTCTCAGATTTCAATGATTTTTTTTTTATTTGTTGCATTTACCATCCTTATTAACCGTGTGAAATATTATTTGCATATCTCTAAAACTTTTTGAGAAAAAAAATGTTGAAATTTATCAAAAACTGATGCAGATGACTTTTCCGAGGCTCAATTTTTAAGCGGCATTGTTTGAGAAAATAAATCATAACTTTTTCAATTTTCAATATATGCAAGTGAAATTTTCACTAAAGTGTTCACAAAAACATACAGAATATGAATAAAAATAATTCATACACTTACATTTGAAATTTACATGCAAAAAAATTATGTAAACTTTGTTTTTGAGGAATTTTTCGTTAGAAAAAATACAATTTTTCAAACATATTTTTAGACCAGAGGCACAGCAGTTACCAAAACAACTTTTATTTTAAATTTCTCCTAAATATATGAAGTAAAATACTGGAGAAAAAAAATAATGGTTTTTTGACCGTTAATATGTTTATTCTGGCTCGCAACACAAAATTCATCGAAATAAGACTGGATCGTTCCGATTTCAAATCATTCAACTAGATACTGAAATGCAACCCATCATCCCAGATTCCAATTATTATTTTTTATTTATTGCTTCTACCATGCTTGTTGACCATGCAAAGTTTCATGTACATATCTCAAAAACTTTTTGAGAAAAAAAATGTTTTCTAACCTCACGAATGACGTCTCTTAGGCTAACCCCATTCAAGCAATATTATTTGTGAAAATATATCGTAACTTTGCAGATTTTCAATATATTCAAATGAAATTTCCACTAAAATGCTCACAAAAAAAGCAGATTATGAATAGAAAAAATGTAAACCTTAGAGGGAAAAAGTCATTGAAATTTGATTTATTTTTTATTTTTTTTTGACACAATTTTTTAAACACTTTTTTTTGGATGCACAGCATGAATTTTCAATTTTATTTAAATTTAATCCTATTAATATATTAAGAAGACTAGAAAAGTAAACATTATTTTGACAGTTAATACATTTGAGTAACAAAACAATTGTACTTATATGACTACATTAATTATATTTGTACATTTTGACTTAATATAATGATTCATGCTTAGTAAAAAGAAATTTATATTTTATTTTTCATGTACGCTTATACATTTATTACAGTATTAATTAAATTAAGTTTCATGAGTAGTTAATGCAATAATTCAAAACAATTAATAAATTTTAAAATTCTAGGATTAAATGAATTCATGAAATAATTAGAAATGTTAATGTAATGTGTCAAATGGGAGTTGGTGAAAAAAAAAAAGGTTTTGGGTGAATAAAATAATTTTTCAAATTAAACCTTCATGTTCAGATTCTTAGAAGTGTTCAAATTCCAAATAATTAATTTCACTTTTAATTGATCTATAAATATTTCTTATGATGCAACAAAGACAAACTTTTGCAATCTGATGTATTTTTGCATAAAGAATTATTTTGTATTTGATAAATCCAGATAATGTTAATCATATATATAGATTAATTTTTGAAGTTTTTTAACATGCTTAATTATAAAGTTATTTTACCACAACAGTGTTAAAATTTTTTTTAATTACTTCGACTTTTACAGTATATATTTTAATAAACATATATTTAATGTATATGATAAATATGAAATGGTTATACTTGTGTGAAAAAAAAATCTACATTATAATATTTAACACAAGCCTCTATATATTTTTCCCAAGAAATAATTTAAAATTGCTGATAAAAAGCCAGAATATGAGGCATTAAATCACAAAGAATGAAATTATCAGATACAACCTAATTGTTGTAGCTGAGGCAGATGGAAGAGAGTAGAATGGAAAACCTAATGTATATAATGCCTGGTGGTGATATATAGTATGTGATGTTTCTTGTTGTGATGATGATTGTAAAAAATAATAATAGCTTCTGTGAAGATATGAACTATGGCACACCAGTCTTTGTCCTTCAGAGGGCAGCTGGTGTCTTATTTAATTATAAGACTTTATCATCCCAGCAGGTGATGATAAAGTCACTGCTGCTGCTTCATTGGGAAAAATAAAACAAAAGTGTTAGAACTAAACTGCCCCCCCCCCCCATCCAATGATGCAAGTCTCAATTATGATCTTGCTGAAGACAGAATGTGCTCCATAAAGTAGCCTACTCCAGGGTTAGCAAATTTTTCTTATGATAACACAATTTCCATTTGAGCTAAATATTTTATATCATCATTTTGGAAATAAAGGAAAATGTCAGAAAAGACACTTGAAATTTATAGCGTTGGAAAAAAAACTGGATCTGACTGTCATAAAAAGTGTTATGCAAAAGTGTAAAATCTGTTACCCATTACATCAATGGACCCATCAGACATCAATATTGAGGAGTGGAGCAAGTTCTGAACATTTATCTACTGTGTGTTTAAGCATCATAGAGCTTTTTTCTCAAAGTATGAAATATATCCGGAAGCATGCTTTAATCTTTTAAAATGTCATAAGAAAAAAATAAAAGGTTTAAGGATAGTAAACTTGTATTTTTCATGTATAAATGAAATAAACGGTTGTACAAAATCAATTCCAGGGCAAAAAATATGCCATGCCTGTAGAGACAGCGAATATAAACAACAATAAATTAAATGAAGAAACTGAATACTGTGAAGAGATGAACAGTGACAGTAATGTAGAGAAGTAACTTGGAAAAATGTCAATTATTAAACAAGAACCACTTGAAGAAATAAATTCATCTCTACAGAACATAGAAGAGTCACCAATTAAACTTCATACGGTAGCTCCACAGTGCAAGTCAAACAATGCCAAAAGAAAAGTTGAATCTGCTTGCAACACTTTAAAATCAAATGTTTGTAAAGTTTTTGAAGAATTACCAGAAAATGAATCTCAATGTACACTTCTAATAATGAAGATATTAAACAGAAAGCAAATATGAATATTTTGATAAAGTTAATTAGAAATAAGACTCACTTTACCCATCACAACAGGGGCAAATTTTAACTCTGGCCCCTGCTTTAAGAAATGGGAACAAGGAAAAAAAAGAGTTCAATGTCACTGAATATGCCGTGAGAGAAACAGGAGAGCTTTTGTAAATGAAAAAGCAAAGGTGAGCCATTGTGTTTTTATTATAAAAAGAATCAAAAATTAAATTTCAACGATTTTTTTGCAATCTAATTTTTTAATGCAAAGGTTTAAATTTTCTTTCCTAGTCATAATCTACATTTTTTTGTGAGCATTTTAGTGGAAATTTCATTTGAATATATTGAAAATCTGCAAAGTTACGATATATTTTCACAAATAATATTGCTTGAATGGGGTTAGCCTAAGAGACGTCATTCGTGAGGTTAGAAAACATTTTTTTTCTCAAAAAGTTTTTGAGATATGTACATGAAACTTTGCATGGTCAACAAGCATGGTAGAAGCAATAAATAAAAAATAATAATTGGAATCTGGGATGATGGGTTGCATTTCAGTATCTAGTTGAATGATTTGAAATCGGAACGATCCAGTCTTATTTCGATGAATTTTGTGTTGCGAGCCAGAATAAACATATTAACGGTCAAAAAACCATTATTTTTTTTCTCCAGTATTTTACTTCATATATTTAGGAGAAATTTAAAATAAAAGTTGTTTTGGTAACTGCTGTGCCTCTGGTCTAAAAATATGTTTGAAAAATTGTATTTTTTCTAACGAAAAATTCCTCAAAAACAAAGTTTACATAATTTTTTTGCATGTAAATTTCAAATGTAAGTGTATGAATTATTTTTATTCATATTCTGTATGTTTTTGTGAACACTTTAGTGAAAATTTCACTTGCATATATTGAAAATTGAAAAAGTTATGATTTATTTTCTCAAACAATGCCGCTTAAAAATTGAGCCTCGGAAAAGTCATCTGCATCAGTTTTTGATAAATTTCAACATTTTTTTTCTCAAAAAGTTTTAGAGATATGCAAATAATATTTCACACGGTTAATAAGGATGGTAAATGCAACAAATAAAAAAAAAATCATTGAAATCTGAGACTATGGGTGTCATTTTGGCATTTTGCCGGGTGATTTGAAATGGAATGACCCTCTTGTGTCTATTGAATCCCTTTTTTTACATTATTTTATTTCATTTTGGGAAATTGCATGCTCATGATTTTAATATTTGAAGAATTTACAGTTGAAAAACTGTTTGCAAAATGTGCAATTGCATAATGAAAATCGCCAACAATGTGTAACAATCACATATATACTTATTACTGTTCTTGTAGTGGGACTGTAATGTTTATAGATGGCCAGGTTATGCTTTTCTAAGGAAACTTTTTACTTCCTTAAATGTTTTTACACGAAGTTTTGAACCACCAGGTCATTTATAATACAGGGTGTCTATAATTAAAGCTGGTGTGTTCTACTGCTACTACGTGCTCTACTTTCTGTCTACTGCCTCAAATACCCATCCAAAAATTATGGAATCATTGTGTTTCTAAAATATTTTCGCAAACAAAGCTTGTTATAAACTGAACGTCATACTCTGGTGAAGAAACTAGAATGGAGATGCTTGTATATTCTGCAATGGAGCTTGAGCAGTTTCGTCAGGTCTTAAAAAAAAGTATGTGCACTACAGTTTTCATAGGGAACAACCCTCAATAGTAAATGTTAGAACCGATTTTTAAAAAAAAATATTAATTTCTCTTTTCCATCCTTTTATTAAAAAGGTCACAAAGTTTCATAGCTTTCCGATGGGTAGTTAAGGCTATATACATCTCAGAACATGCCAACTGTGATTATAGACACTCTGAGCATACATTACTAACAAAATTTTAATTTCTTGTGTTGTCTTGTCTGGTAGGTGTAGGGCACTTGAAATAGCTTTGTGCCTGGTCTTGACAAATTTGGAAGTTGTTAATGTTTGGTGTTGGTATGGTGCTTTATAGAAATTTCAATTCATTAACCATTTCATAAAATAATTCAATAATTACAGCGTTTGTGTGTGTAGCATATGCTTGCATTGGGTGAAAGTGTTGGCTATATTCGTGCATCACCGGCTTCTGATGTTGAATTCAGTTATATGAAGTGATTTTTATTTGAGTGTGTACTAGTCTCAGTGTTTCAAAAGTGCTTTTATTTCCATCAAATTTCTGTAAGAGTTCAAATGTAAAAATGTGAGAATGAATGCGTTGAAATAAATCTTTGTGGATTGACATTTAACATAACGGATGAGATTGAGCTTCAGCAGCCTTTTCTTTTGCCTTCAACACCTCTCTTCCAAAGGCTGCTTCTATACTTGGTTTTTGTATACATGTTCTGTGATGCCTTTGCTTCTTATAATAAAATCGTTCATGAAGACTTTAGTTTGTTCAGTACTATGATTAAACAAATTACACATAATCAGATTAGTCATGAAGTTCCGAGGAGTATGTAATATTTTTTTAAATTTAGTACCCATGAGAATTTTTTAAATACCCTTCACCATAATAGCTTTAATAACAATGCTTTGCAGTACTAAAAGTTTTTTTTATTCATCAGGTGCCTTTTTATTTATCATGTTGCAATGCTTCTGGAAAACAATCTTAATGAAGTGAAGTGAATCATCTTTAATCACTATTTTTTTAAATAAATCTTTCTTCCAACTTTTAGTATAACTGATATACGAAACTATAATTTAAAAATTCTAATATACTATGTAAGAACATTATTTTTTTATATGATTAAGATTAGATTTTCAACAGCATAAAAAATTATGATAAATGAGGGAAGAAAAAATTAATTTATATAAAAAAAGGGAGACAAAAACTGGAAAACACAAAAAATAGAACAAGTAATTGCAGAACTAAAAAGAAAAATCATAATTAAAATTAGTTTTTTTTGGGAGAGGGAAGTAATACACTTAAAATGTTGCGGAAGAGGAGATGCTTTTTTTGACTTATAAAATGTTCACTTCAGATTTATTTTAATGCATCCATTTGTGCAATTAGGATTTAATTTTTTTCTAAAAAAAGTCATTCAAAATTTTTATAAAGAACATTTTCAGCTCACGTTGAAGAGAAATTAAGGGGAAAAAAACATTAATTATATATACAGATTATCAAAATAAATATATATGTATATATTCACTGTTAAAAATTACTTCAGAAATTATAAGTTTTCCATGTTATTTTATCGTATATGGATGAAGCTGATGTATAAGTAAACGTTCCATTGAAATTTTTTTAAAGTAAAAAATACGCTTGAAAAACTAAGTTCCCTAATTTTCACCTATATATTCATTGGCTCTAATTTCTTTTTCTATTTTCAAGTCTCAACTTCAGTGTTGCTTTTTTTTCTTGGAAAAAGCGGCACATGCCTTATCCATCTTCATTCAAAAGATATTTGACCGACTTAGGAAGTTTTTAGATCTTTATCCTTTCTTGATATCAGACATATATTTTATTTCTCCCATTTCCTTTTGTCTAGCTCTTTCTTTTATCTTTTCTCTTAAGCTCTTTCATAAACTTGTTTCTTCATTTTATTTTTATTGAGTCTTCAATACGAATGCCGATAGCATTTAAAAACTCTGACTCCACTCAAATCTACGTTATTATGAGTAAGATTTTATTACTTTTTTTATTTCTTTTACATTTGACATTTTTTTGGTAGATCTTATGCCTTAAACAGTTACTTGAAGTACTTTTCATGTTTGAAGGCTGAATGCTTATTTAAAAATGCAGTATATGCAATGCATATATGCATTGTTTCAAGACTTGAATCGGACAAGTCTTGAAACAAAATATAATTCAAAATATTTGCGCTCCATAATCAATTATGATACTGTATTTGCGTCTTCGCGGACACTACTTGGGTGATTTTGCATTTTTGACTTGGGAAAAATATCTTAAAACATCGAAGAGCACTAAAAAAATAATTTATATTTTAACATTAGTAGAATTGAGTGAAATTCAAACGAGGAGTGGTAGCCCGGTCGATAAGATACTCGCTTAAAGTACCAAAGGATGTTTAGAGGTGAAGCGAGTTCGATACCCGGTTCGTCCTTGTCAGGAAACTTTCCTGACACAAGAGTACAACAGAAACGGTGAAATGACCGCAGATAAAAATTGCTACATCAGGAATTCCCCATCGATGAGTATTAAAAAAAAACAAGCCTGCCGTTCGGAATCGGCAATAAATTGTAGGTCCCGGTCTAATTAGCCTTCGTGTGCAGAAAATGACCGTGGTGCGACAAAAATGATCAAATGAAATTCAAACTTATCATAACAAGGATTTTAAATAAAAAATGCGTTGCGCAAACATTTATCTTGATCGCATTTATGGCAAAGTTTAGCCTTGAAGTATATTATATAAATTTATATGAACTTGAATTTTTTTGGAGAATAACTGAGACTGGCAGAGAGAGAGAGAGAGAAAAAGAAAATAAAAAAAAAATAGATAACTACAGTATATACAGTCAGTCACAAAAGTCTACATACACCTTTGAAAATGGTACTTCTGAAGGAATCGTACATTTTGGGGTTAACCTATTATTTTCAGAACTTTGTGTATCAAAAGTGTAACAAAATTTTATTACTGTAAATGACAAATATGAAATAAATTCGCAAGAATATGCAAATTTCACAGAAAACCATGTCACAAAAATCTACATACAGCAAGCACATTTCTGTTGCGTCAAGTGAAATTGTTGTAGTATTTGAGAGGGAAAAAGAAATACTGCTTCAAACACAGAAAAGCAACTCTGTACTTGTACTAGGCTCATATTGCCTTTGTTCTGATGTTGAAATGGCTCCGCGGAGAGAGATTTCTGTTGAAATAAGAAATGTGGTGATTAAGTTGCGAACAGAAGGAAAATCTTATGGTGAGATTTCGAAAATTATTGGAAAAAGCCGTTCCAGTGTCCAAACCATTGTCAGAAATTACGAATCAGCCGGAAATGTGTTTAATAAACCTCGCTGTGGTCGTCCGAGGATTTTGAGTAATCGAGATGTACGATCGATTGTTAATAAAGTCAAGTCGAATGCGAAATTATTCGCTCCCAAATTGACGCAGCGTATTACATCAACAACAAACGACACTGTGCATCCTGAAACTGTCAGACAAATTCTCCGATCGAAAGGATTTCATGGACGAGTTTCAAGACGAAAACCTCTGATCTCCGCCGTAAATCAGAAGAAAAGGCTCGATTTTGCTAAACAGTATCATCAAAAGGATTTCGATTTTTGGAAAAGTGTCTTATTCACACATGAAAGCAAATATAATATTTTCGGTAGTGACGGTCACGGAAAAATTTGGAGAAGGAAAAATGAGGAAATGAAAGCTGAAAATCTGACTCCAACAGTCCAGCATGGTGGAGGCAGTGTGATGGTTTGGGGATGCATGTCAGCGTCTGGAGTAGGGAAATTAATTTTCATTGAAGATAAGATGGACCGTCTTCAATACCTCAAGATACTGCAAGATAATTTGCAAGCATCTGTCGACAAATTAGGTCTCGGATGCCAATGGATCTTCCAACAGGATAATGGTCCAAAGCATACTGTAAAGATTGTGAAGGAATGGCTCCTTTACAAGGTACCTAGACAGCTTCATTCACCTGACTTGAATCCCATTGAGCACTTATGGGATGAACTCGAGAGAAGAGTTCGCAAGTATAGTGTTACCAACAAAGCATGTTTGAAACAGACAATGTTGAAAGAGTGGTCCAAAATTACAGCGGATATAACAGAAAACCTAGTTCAGTCCATGAGCAGGAGGTTGGATGCCGTTATTGAATCGAATGGAGGTCCCACAAAATATTAATTTTCAATTCAAATGCAAAAATCGTGCATATTAATAAACTTTTCACCCATGTATGTAGACTTTTGTGACATACTATTTTCACTCAAATTGGTTTTTTTAAATAAATATCAATTTGATTGTTATTAATTTTTATCAAAAACATGTTTGAATTGTTCAATGTTCGAATAAAAATAGGGTGAAATCTTGATTCCTTTTTGTTTCTTCAATAATGCTATTTTTAAGGGTGTATGTAGACTTTTGTGACTGACTGTAAGTCTTCGTCTCATCTCAAACTTCTGATCAGAATCACCATCCTGTTCAGAAGCTTCCAGCTGGTGCAGATCAGTTTTGACAGCCAATTTTGTTCCAAGAACTAATACTTTTCCAGTTGATTTTGAAATCGGACACAAAGCTGACGGAAGGCGAGCATTATTGCGGCCCATCTCAGTTAATACACAAGATCAGGGCCGGAACTAGAAAGGGAAGGACAGTTTTAGGTGGAAACAAAGAATGTCGTTATAAATTTATCGGATCTTTAAGTTGTAGTGGTGGTAAAAATTTTAGTCTCTCTCTCTCACGGCCCTGCACAGGATGATTCAATCAAAAGATATAAACCTTTTAAAAAACTAATACAGTGAAACCTATAAAGGGGCCGTTTAAGTATTACGTCAGCAGATTTGTAGCCATTTTTGATCCTCCCCGTCAGCAAAATTTCGTTAGCTCCGCTCCCTACCTCCTAACGCATACTGGGATCAAAACCGCACCAAGGGGGAACGAGCTCCCTATGCCCTACCCACCGATCAATTTTTTTGATGTGAATAATGAAAAACAAAATTAAAATTTCGAAAGAAAATACCATTATCTTATTTATAATCAATATCTGTTAATTTCAATGCTATATTGGAAGACTAAGAACTAAAAATTTCTCTTTAAGACATTCATTGCGACTAATTCTCTAAGCCATATATGCTAAACTCATGGCCCAAGGGCCAAATGTGGTCCTCGTAGTTATCTGATGTGGTCTGCCACCTCAAACCTAATTTTGTAAATAATGAACTAAGCGGCGCATTTACAGATCGCTTAAGTGATCCGTTAACATTCTCAGATCACTCGTGTAGGTCCGTGACACTCTCAGATCACTGAAGTAGGCCCGTGGCACATTCTCAGATCACTTGAGTGACCCGTTGCAGAGAGATTTGTGATGGGACACCATTTGTGGGAAAGAGCGCAAACCATCCCAAGATGTTCTTTATGGGCGGTCAGCGGTCATGTCTGCCTGTCTGTTACCTATGCATTCTGTATACGATTTAAGCTGCAGGGACTTCAGGCCTTATTGACACAGGGGAGACAACTGATAACCTTTATACATGTAATTATCTCACCTTGACGAGGCTATCCGAAAACTCGGGGGGGGGGGCCCTGCTTGCACTGCCTAGTGGGTACACAGAACTTCGGCAAACGAATATCATACACCCCCTCCCCCAATATTATATACACTGCAGTCATAGGCGGAGACTGTTATTACACAGGGCGTGGTAGCTCGGTCTATAAGGTTCTCGCCAAAGTACCAAAGAATGTTTACCAAAGGTGTCGCGAGTTCGATTCCCGGTTCGTCCTTGTCGTCGTCCTTTTCTGACACAGGGGTACAACAAAAACGGCGACTTGACCGCAGCAAAAAATTGCTACCGCAGGGAGAGTCCCCCATCGAGGGGTTAGCGCACCAACCTCTCGATGAGTATAAAAAAAAAACAAGTCTGCCGTTCAGAATCGGTAATAAATTGTAGGTCCCGGGGTCTAATTAGCCCTCGTGTGCAGAAAATGACCGTGGTGCGACAAAAATGATCAAAATTAGGTACACACTCAGTAACCCTTCCGGCACAACTCACTAGGTAGTAAATCGCCCGTAGATGGTAATAGACCTGAGTTGTGCTCGGGTTGAAAGAAAGAAAGTTCATAGGCGGTGATAGACTTGGAAGTCTGGGGGGGGGGGGCTCCCACGATGATGATGATGATGTCAATTCATATATACATTAAATCCGTCAACTCCACCTTTGATACTGGGGGAGGGGGCAATGTCTGCCATGCAGTGCCGTCTTAACGCATGGGCCCACCCGGGCACGGCCCGGGGGTCTCAAGAGAAGTGGGGCCTCACAAAAAAAACTGAAGAGCCAAAAAAACTGGTACAGGCGTGCGTATGCAAATAAAGAGATATGGAACCAATCAGAGTACGGCACTGCGGTCGGCAATGCCTATATAACACAACAAGTGTCTGGCATAGTTGTTAGATCGGTTACTGATGCTAAATGGCAGGTTATCGAGATTTGAGTGAGTTTGAACGAGGAGTTATAGTCGGCGCACGAGAGATGGGACGTAGCATCTCCGAGGTAGCGATGAAATTTGGATTTTCACGTATGACCATTTCACGAGTGTATCGTGAATATCGGGAATCCGGTAAAAAATTAAATTTACGACATCGCTGCGGCCGGAAAAAGATCATGCAAGAACGGGACTGACGAGAATCATTAAACGTGACAGACGTGCAACCCTTCCGCAAATTGCTGGAAACTGGAGAAACTGGAGAAACCGCGAGACACCCAGGCTCTGTCGCAAGAAGCAACGCAAGCACTTTGCCCCCCCCCCCCCGAGGGGGGGAACAGGGCATCTCCGGTAAAACCAAAATTTATTGATTCGTCAAAGATTACATATAGTGCAAGGAAATCAAAAAGCGAAGGCCCACTCATGTACCCTTGATGACTGCACGACACAAAGCTTTACGCCTCGCCTGGGCCCGACATTGGACTGTTGAGGACTGGAAACACGTTGCCTGGTCTGACGAGTCTCGGTTCCAATTGCTTCGAGCTGATGGACGTGTACGGGTATGGAGATAACCTCATGAATCCATGGTCCCAACATGTCAACAGGGGATTGTTCAAGCTGGCGGAGGCTCTGTGATGGTATGGGGCATGTGCAGTTGGCGTGATATGGGACCCCTGATACGTCTAGATACGACTCTGACAAGTACGTAAGCATCCTGTCTGATCACCTGCACCCATTCATGTCCATTGTGCATTCCGACGGACTTGGGCAATTTCAGCAGGACAATGAGACACCCCACTCGCCCAGAATTGCTACAAAATGACCCCAGGAACACTCTTCTGACTTTAGACACTTCCGCTGGCCACCTAAATCCCCCGACATGAACATTGTTGAACATATCTGGGATGCCTTGCAACGTGCTGTTCAGAAGATATCTCCACCCCCTCTTACTCCTACGGATTTATGGACAGCCCTGCAGGATTCATGGTGTCAATTACTTCCAGCACTACTTCAGGCATTAGTCGAGTCCATGCCACGTCGTGTTGCGGCACTTCTGCGGGCTCGCAGGGGGCCCTACACGATAATAGGCAAGTGTACCAGTTTTTTTGGCTCTTCAGTGTAGGAACTATGTAATTGAAATTTTTGAGAATTTTACAGGAAGGGCCTCAGAAAAATCAATTGGCCAGCGGGCCCATGATGCGCTTAAGACGGCCCTGCCCCACATCCCCCGTATCTACTCCCATGACTGCAGTTGAAGAATGACCAATTTACTTTTGCTCGAGAGCTAACATAAGGGTCCGCGAAGAAGGTTGCACTATTTTAGAAGAGACGGAATTCAAATAATAATAAAATCGGCGTGTGAAGAGACATTTGTCGATAAAGCCTAGGCTGTGTAGGGCATGAAGTTAAACTTAAAGAGACTTTGCAAGGACGAAGCAGCAGTTTTGTCAACTGGTGTCAAGTTATCAACCCATAGTTGCAAAAAACACCGATTGACATTAAAATATGCTAGAACTAACGCACGAATATCAAGGTAGAGTGGAACCTCTCGATAACGGACGCGTGTGAAACCAAATATTTTGTCCGCTAACCGGTAGTGTCCGTTGATAGGTAGTAAAATACATTCAGGCCAGTTAACGGAATTTGAAAAGCATCCGTCAACGGGGATCCACTAACGTCATTATGAGAAGTTCCAATGTATTTGTAGGATGAATAAACGCTCGAGGAATTGAGAACTAGAGGAGTTCCTTTTAGGGCTGGAAAATGTGCTTAAAGCCAGTCGTGTCCGAACTATTACGGTAAATGTGATAAATCGGGTTAATATACATAATAATCGGTTATTATGCATAATCGCCGAACATTTTGGTACGTTTGATACATTTCCCTGGATTTATCGCTTTTACCGGTGATTATGCATAGTTTATTCTAGCGTCGTTGGTAAATTTGATAAATTCCCCTAACTCAATCACTTTTACCAGATACATACTCATGCACACAAGCGACATTTTTGTTGCAGCATGGGAATTTTCTTGGACAAGATCAGATTGAGATTTTTGCGCAATTTTTATGGTCTGGTCGCATTTAAGGGGGCATCGAATTCTTCAATTTTGATGAACAGAATCTCACAGTGTTTAGCAAAGGACTAAAGTTTGATAATCCTCTGATCGATTAATTGGCCCGATTAATCAGACCAGCCCTGATGAGGATTAATAGTAAATAAAGTATATAAACACATCCGAAATTTTCTGGTTTCAAGGTTAAAAATCTCGTTCTCGATAAATCCGTAAAATGAGGGTGGTTTGTTCACAATCGTCGATTAATGATTCTTCCAATTTGGTAAGAAACCCCGGCAATATAGGCACACAATCAATATCCTCGGTTTAGCACGACCCCGTGGACAAACTTGACATTTTTTGATTATTAACGCCCTGTACTTATTTTTCGATATGAAAACTTTTATCAACAGAACACTGTTCGAATCAACAGACACTATTCGCAGACAGAACACGGTAACAGTACCACGTATTGAACAATGGCAGTACGGAAACTCTCTCTGTTACTCCGATCGAAATCCCCGTCAACAATGAGGAATGCACCTTATAAATACGACGATGGCACCAGTGTAGAACATCAGATCACCTTCATTCGTCTGCAGAAACTCACCTTGGTAAGTCGTCTAGTTGAGTCTGGACTCTTCCTTACTGGGGGTCTTCCCGAGAAACTTGACTGGTTTCCGTTGGCTGACTATATTCAGTTGATCGGATAACGATGTCGTGGAGTGGACAGAGGATATATAGCAGTTGAACCAGACTGGGAAACGGTGTCGTCTAGGAAACTGGGCTTTTAAATGCCGAGTTCTAGGACTACCATTTTCTGGTCCACACACGGACAGGAACACATTCCCATTTCAAATGAAAGCCACACCGAAAAAAAAAAAATCATTCAAAGTGGGATCGTGGAAAAATTCTCATTAGCGAACACAGAGTGGATTCAAGCCAGGAGGTGTGTTATACTCCATGAGGCAGCTTCTCTGATGGGGCGAGATGCCAGCCCAACACTAATGAGACCTGACGGTTTCTGGTTCAGAGTGTCCTTTTTCGAGTTTTAACGAATGAGGTCGGTCTATAGTGGTGTGGCTATAACACAAAAAGCAGTCTCACCTGCTTCTTTTATTATACGAGAGAACCCTTGACTAAGGGCAGGGCCGCGATTACCAGACACGTGTCTCAACGATTTCGGGGGCACCAAGAAATGTTTAGGACCCCCCTTTGCTCCGATGTCATATATTTTATGGGGGAGGAAAATCGACACCCAATAGTTCAGCATACAGAGGAATGCTGAGAAATATCCATGTAAGAAATTTTAAAAGCACAATTAAATGTAGACCACCTTCATATTAAATGTATATATTTTTTATTTAAACCTTCATTAAATAATCAACACATTAAATGTAGATTAAGACAAAAAATTGCGAAACAATATTCCCGAGACTAATGAAAATTTTAGAATTGATGAATTAAGAATAATTTAAAGAAATGATTCCAGCACACCAATGAAAATTCATTATTTCTTTATTTAATTTATTCATTAATTATTGAAATAGAACGGGAGGAGGTTGGCAAAATGTGTGTGGCCTTTAGGTGGCATGATCCGCCTTTGCGTACGTACCTAATTCTTCCCTACAATATTAAAGCCCAGCTGGCACAATGTTACTAATCATTTGATTATTTTTATCGCACCATAGTCATTTTTTGCTCACGAGGGCTAATTTTTTAGACCGTGACCTACAATTTATTGCCGATTCCGATCGGCAGGCTTGTTTTTATACTCCTCGAGAGGTTGGTGCGCTAACCTTTCGATGGGGGACTCCCTGCGGTAGCGATTCTTTCAGCGGTCATGTCACCGTTTCTGTTGTACTCTTGTCAGGAACATTTTCTGTCAAGGACTAACCGGGTATCGAAATCACGATACCTCTAAACAACCTTTGGTACTTTAGGCGAGTATCTTATCGACCTGGGCTACCGCGACCAATGTTACTATACGAATAGGATCTGAAACGACCTAGAATAGGTTACCCTGGGATAGGTGTTATGAAGCGTCAGTATTCTTAGTAGACTCTCACACATTCTCTCTCTCTCTGTTTACCAAATTGAGTTTTTAGTAAATTTATGGGGGTAAAAAAATATGATTTATCATAAGCCATGACCAAAATCGAATTTCATCCTAACCTGGGCCTAATTCTTTCTTGGTAAGTGGAGCATTTGCAAGGCTGGCACCAGGCATGAGGCGACGAGGCGGCATGATTACAGGGGTGGCATTTTTTATGACAGATTCATTATGACGGTGCAAATTTTTACACTCGAAATTTTTTCCACATCGAAATAATTTTGAAGAGAAAGCGTGAGTGGGTATACATAGGCACAAGTAAATACCATACTTTTCAGTGTTGAAATGCTCAATTCATCTCTTTGCTATTCAATGCTTAATTCATCTCAACACACCTCCTTTCTTGCACTTCCACTCTTTATTAATATATTTATTGTCATAAATCGTTGTGCCAGATCTTATCGTGGAGGCTCCTATTCAACTGGGGTCCCTGCACGGCCCCCACAAAGAGAGTGGGTCCAGCACTGCTCCTCTCGGGAACCCCAGATAATTCTCATCAGATGTGATTCTATTTTTGTTTTTCACACTACAAATTCATATTGGGAGGGGGCGTGAATAGTCTGATCTGGGAGCCTACCAAAGATCTCGGCCTAGGAACCCTACTGCAGGATGTGAGCGCGTGCCTGATTGAACCCATGGCTGTGACTCACGAAGTTGGATCCTTGTCAGCCTAGTGGGAGGCACATTTACGAATCGAGAGCTTTGATTGTAAAACTGTTTTTAAATTGCACTCCTCTGTTGCCATGAATGTTTATTTTAATTTGAATAATTTTGATTTTTTTTTAGTTGACTATTCTGTTTTCCATACTAATTTTTACTAGCATTTACCAGAATAGGTAATTTCTTGATTGACTCCTTGGTATTTTTTTTTTTTTTTTGTGTGTACTGTTATATGATAACAATACATTTGATTTCATTTGAGAAGAAAAAAAAACCCATCACCAGAAGAAAAGCACCCACACAAGAAGTCTGATATATGACTTTAACTGAAATAATGATGATGCTAACCATTGAATCATAGGGTGTTCATCAAGCGAGCACTATGGCCCCCTTAAAATGGTAGGGCTGGCAGTGCTCTAGCACAGGGGCCCCGGGAGAAAAATCTCATTGTTTTTTTTTACATTATAAATTCACTATATAGGAGGAATTACCAAAGATCTCAGTCTTGAGGGGGCTTAGGTCCAGGATGGAGGGAAGGAGGGGTGGCATGATGAGCACCTTGTTAAAAGGGAAAAAAACTTATCCTTACATGAAATGTGTTCTTTAACTTTTTTCTAGATAAGGGGGCACATTGCCTTTTATTTCACCTACACAGACCGTCAAACCGAAAGATACCCAGGCCACATGGCAATATCGGGCATATCATGGCAATATATATATTCGCCATATGGCAATATCGGCTCATTGTCCTCACGGACTGGATACCTCTGGCAATTTATTCATAAAAAAGCATACATTACAAAATACACATTACAATCATAACAATAATCATCAACCTACACAGACCCATTTATTTGCTCACAGAACTTCGATATCTGTGCGGAATGATAAAATAACATGTTGCCTTATACAATATAGGAATTTTCCCCCCGTGCAGCATACACCGAAGCATTCTCAGACTCTAAACGTATATATTTTGTAAAATTATTCACCATGAAAAAAATGGTGCCTTTCTTAGGCACTTTTGTCCATAATCAAAATAAACGGTTAAAAATAAAATTTCATCAGTAAAAATATGCCTTTTAGAAAATATTGAAAACAATTATATAGTATAGTATCATATTACATATGAGAAAGACGTTTGTGAAGTAGAACCCCTTCCTTCCGTCACTTATCAAATAAGACTTACAATTCTTCGATTGAAATTAGCAACTGGATTTTGTGTTATGTGCCGCACAAGAAAAACAATATAATATGATATTAGTTTTTATTTTTATAAATAATAATATTAGTTGAACTATCAAATTTGCTTCAAAATTTTAACACTTGTTCTTTGTGTGTGGTAAATTCACATTAGTAAAACACGCATAGTATTATCACTCCGAGCCTTTATTTTGCTTTTGATTCTAGAAAGCAGTAGATGCACTTTTGCGAGTTTTACTGACGTTTTCTTACCACACACAAATAACGACTGTTGAAATTACAAAGCAAAATTAATAATTTATTTGATATTATTGCTTATAACATATCAGTTAATATCGTATTGTTCTTGTTTTATGCGTTATACCAATCAAAATCCGGTAGCTTATTCTAATCTCAGAATTGTAAAAATTTTATTTGATAGGAGGCGGTAGGTGATCTAGTTCAGTGTTTCGCAACCGCCGGGCCCTGACATCAGTCAAACCGGGCCGTGACTGGTTCACCGTTTCGTTTTTACCCATTTATTTCCCTTTAGTCGTGTGTATGACTGAGCCTTCCACTCGCAAGAATAGAAATCAACCGGGCCGTGGGTTTCCAAAGGTTGAGAACCACTGATCTAGTTCATCAGTGTTTCTCAAACTTTTTCAGCCCATGCCCCTCTCTGGACAATATTTTCTTCTGGTGGCCTCCCGTCCTATACAGGGCAACCTTTTATTCTCCTTCCGGAGCAAGAAACTTTGTACTTATTGAATAGATTTTTTAAAGTAAATGTATAATGAACAAAAATTAACGTCAGTCTCCGGATCCCTTGGTTGGAAATCTCTTTGTGGCGATTTGTGGTGTATGCTGAGCAGAAAAAAAAAAATTCATATATTGTATAAGGCAACATGTTATTTTATCGTTTCGCACAAATATATCGGAATTCTGTGAGCAAAGAAACGGGCAGGTCTGTGTAGGTGAAATAAAAGGCAATATGCCCCTTATCTCGCCCCCTCGAGCAGGGCCATCTCAACATCACTGGGATCACAGGTAACGTAATGCTCTGGAACTGGAAGTATTAGCTCATATATTTAAGCATTTATTCTTGAAAACCATAGAGAAGTAGATCTATCTCAGTACCAGATCTCATCATTCAGGCCCAGGGTGTTTTTAACATCATCATAGCAAAGTGATTTTTCTGGACTTCCCTACTCGGCTAGAAGTAGTTGCCAACACATTTACATACTTTCGAAAATTGTAACTAGATCTCACTGTCGCGAGCGATGCCTCCCCTCCGGAGCAGGGGCTGCTTCTCGTTCGGCAAACGAGGCACGTGCCCAAGACAAACAAATTTTCAGGGTCCCGAAATTAGCTGCTTTATGTATCATAGGCACGGACTTTTATTCTACCAACGCCTCTGCCTCAAAGAACACAAAATATAAGGGGATCCAAAAATTTATACTTGCTCATTGCCCGAACTTATAAGAAACAAACCCCATCCGCCTTGATTGATCCTATGAGTTAAGATGGTACTGAGTAGGCACCCTGTGGATATGAGGTCCCATGGAGAGTGACTGGATTGGTACATGCATTAAGATGACCCTGGTTCTAAGGGCAGTTTTGCAAAAAAAAAAAGTGAAGTTCTCTCATGGCATCTTAAATCATCAACGTTAGCCCCCCCCCTCCGAAGATGGTCGTGACCAACTGTTGGATTGGGTTGGGAACCATTGTATCAATGTAATAGAGGTGAAGATAGAAAACTCTTTCAGATAGTCATATATCTTAAGGGCAGCGAAATATTATTCTGGCAGAACCCGCCCTGCTGATAAGTGGTTGATCTTAAGTGATATCACCGCATGATTTCTTCCATTATTTATCATACTCACATAAACTTCATTTGAAAATTATGCATAATCACCGGTAAAATTGAAAAATGTAGGAAAATCTGTCAAACCGACAAAATTGATGATTATGGGATAATAAAAAATTTGTCACATTTACCATAATATGTTAATTTTTTACTGATATACAGATTTTTAAAATTTTGTCATGACTTTCAAATCGCGTTGTTGTAAAAGGAAATGAAAGAAGAAATAACTCTCTCTCACACACATATGATGTTGAGTAACAGAATATCTCATTTATTCCAACTGTACAGAAAGTTATACTCGTATTTACAAATTGATTCACACAATCTTTTACACATCACAGTTACGTACAAAAACTACGTATCAATAACTCCTTTCAGCTCAACACACCTTTTTACTAACAATGTTATTTTAGTATTAATTCTTATATCAATAACTTCTCTCAAGCTCCTTTCAGTTGGGGGAGGGGGAAATTAACAGATTAAAATAATATAACAGTAACCGCCGTCATTATTATCATTTCATTATTGCCTGCTAAATTATATAATTTCCATATGGTTTCTCACGGAAATTTGATTGTTCTAGTATTATGATAAAACATCATATATGCATGACGCGAAATTTGTCATTATATATATATATTGGAAAATTTAACGCTACGTAAATGTATATATATGTCGAGTATATACTGTAACTATTATATCATAAGCTTTCAAGGTACGGAATTAAAATAGTGAATAATTATAAGATGATGAATATATGTACGTTGTGTATTTAGGAAATATTTTTAAACATGGAATACACATGGTTAGAATGTATTTTTCTCCTAAAATCAAGTATAAAGTATTGTTATATCGATCTAAGTATTTCTTCGTGGCATTATTATCGATCTTTTTGAGCAAGGAAACATTCCATATATATATATTATATATATAACTCTTTTTTTCTCACATTCATTGAAATTATGAATAATTTATACATAAGTAAATAGCATTTTTCGAATTTTGAGATACATATATATTTACAGGTTGTCCCGTAAGTTCTATATAATACAGCCTTCATCTCATCAACTGTTCATCGTAGAGGTATGGATTCCAGTTTAAAATGTGTTCTAAATGTGTTTAAGAATCACTCTGTACCAGTTTCGAGAGTGAAAATACAGTGTGTCGTGAAATAATAAACCTAAATTTTTGTACGGTTCCCCTGTCCTCAAATTAAAAAAGTTGTCTTGTCTCTTCTGAGGGCAATAAAAAAAATTTCCTGTTTCCACGTCCAATATTTGCTGAGATATTTGAATTCAAATATGGCGAAAAGTGGAAAGAACAGCGCAAACTAACGGACAACGCTTCTTTCCCATCATTTAAAGCTGTTCTTTCTAAACTTTTTCTTCCTATTTTTAATTCGAAATCAAAGCGAATAACTTAAAAGCATGGAATTTTTTTGTTGGCCTCAAGAAAGACAGACCAACAACTTTCTAATTGAAAATTAGAAAACGGGGGGGGGGCGTATAAAAATGTAGATTTATTTTTATTTTATGACACACTATATATTATATTTTCATTCTCGAAACTGGCACACAATGATTCTTGACAGGACCGTCATTTCAACTTTTTCCGGAGTTGGGGGCAAAGAACATGTACTCAATATATTTATATATATGCACCATTTCTCTATTGTGCATTTTCTGAAGCCGCCCCCCCCCCCAAATGACGAGATTGATTTCTTGAACACATTTTGAGCATTTTTAAAATTAAAACCATGCCTCTACGATGAACGGTTAATGACATGAAGACCGAATCAGGACTTACAGGATACCCTGTATAGAGAGAGCACTTTTTGAACGAAAAAACACAACCCTATATCGATGAAAATTGAGATAGATTTTCTTCTGTTGCTTTCGTCAAAAACTTCCGAAAACTCGCTAGATTTCATCGCAAATATTAATTTTTTTTCCCGCCATCAAAAATGACAATGATACTGCGAATAAACTACATGACTCGAACGCGCAATACATTGCAGTATATCATTATGCATGCGCAATATAACTATGCGTATGCTTTAGTAACGTAAGTACGTTTGTATATATACTGTATATATGCATAAGTATATATTATATATATATATATATTTGAAAAAGTTTAAAGGCAAATATGTATCTGAATGAAAAGCAGCAGGAGTGTTTGGCTTCGATAAATGAGCTACAGGATTTCGCAAATAAGGAATATACCAAGCGGCCAAAAGGGACGGGTGGTCGATCCGAGTTTAATGGTCTCTTCAAAGACGTGGGTTAAATTAGTGGTTCAATCAATGAGTTTACACTTTGAGTAAAAGTTTATTTTAAATAAATTGTGTAAAATATCGAAATAGCAGAAAGAAAGTCTAGAAAACAACTTCAAATCCGTGACTGTCTTTGTCGAGCCATATAAGTTCAAAAAAAACCAAAAAACACCAGGCATCAAAATAGGTGCTGAACCAGTGATTCTTAAACTTATTACGAGGCCGCTCCTCAAGTGGATTTTAAAATTTTTATATCCCCAGGGCTCCAAAGATATTCTTGCATATCTTCAATAACGTGGTCTTCACGTATTTCCAAGAGATACGCAAGATCTTTGTTAGTGTTAGTAGACATATACGCCGAACCGGGATTTATTATTCAAATAATATGAGAGTGGGATAAATATTTCATATCCTGGAATATTTTCTATCTAGCTTCCATAAGACTGCTTTCTTTCATTCCTGGTTAAAACTAATTCCCTGTGGATTGAAGGCTTCAGTTAATGATAATAGGTTTTGGCAGCGAAAGGTTACCGCAGTGTTCCAGTCGCAAATGTGATATAAGTCGAAGCTAGGTGAAGCTAATGATGATGCTAATTCCATTTATATAGGTTTTTGACATGATAGATAAAAAAAATCTGGATTTACCATGATGGCACATGATGGCAGTCACAGAAAATGATCCAAGTTCGAGTTCTCACTACTCGTACGCGTCACTAAAAAGTACTATCTGCCGTGAAACATTGTGTGTGTGTGTGGATCAGGATTTTATTATTTTTTCCCAAAAAATTACACATACGCGGAAAATATTTCTTAGTACCATAATTTTAGTATGTTTTAGTACCATATATATAGTTTAGTACCATAGCATGTTTAATACCATACCAGGTGCATACCATAAAAAATTTCCTACGTTAGAAAAAAAAAATATCTGAAATTTTCAGCGCGGGTAAAACAGCACTGCGTACTTTCTGTTGCTTTTCTTTCTGAAAAGGAAGGGAAATAAATATTTAAAAAATTTATTTGTAAAAATTTGTTTTTTCTAAAAAAATGTAAAGAAATGAATTTTTTCCCCCTAAAAAACGTGATGAAAAA
Source organism: Pholcus phalangioides (assembly GCF_987345545.1). Taxonomy (NCBI): domain Eukaryota; kingdom Metazoa; phylum Arthropoda; class Arachnida; order Araneae; family Pholcidae; genus Pholcus; species Pholcus phalangioides. Next base: position 5,908,898 of record NW_028301594.1, read on the forward strand.
AAACTTTTGATTCCCTTAAAGCTTCATTATTAGTGTATGAAATTTGTATATGCGATGATAGGATGAAATTTCTTTCCTCAAAACAGAGAAATATGCATGTACGGAAAACCCAGGACATATTACGGTACACCGAATTCGTATTTTTCAACAGTAATCGGTAAGTAGGACAAGATTGAGGTTCAATATACGTGAGCTCACGTGATATCAGAGATACAAAAATCAATTCATACAAGTTTATGACCATTTGCAGTGGTTTCACGAGTGGCATTTGAAATAACGGAAGATTTAGCAAGAGGACTTTCTAAAGAAAAGGAAAAAGCATTCATCATAGAGATAGAGAAGAGAGCCCCGGCCAACATCATTCATCGGATTTGACTCGCGATGATAAAGGACAGGTATTTAGAAGGAACTGCCCTTCTGATATGTATACGTTCACCGTTTCCTTATGTGTGTCAAGTTCTTTTCTCTAATGTGTTTTTGATGTCTGAAATACTTTGGAAACTCGAGGATGTGTCTGGTCTCAACCTCAGCCATCGTTTTCCAACTTAAAAAAATATTTTATGGATAAAGGGACATTTTTCTCTCTGGGACTAACTGATATTTTTAAAGATTCTTAGAAATTCATACTCAATGGTAATGGCTTTTTTTTTTAATAAATAAAACAGAAATATATGAATATAGCGGGAGAGTTGATATTTTTATTTTCTATTGATTGAAAGGGACTGAGGCGAATTGTATCAAGATTATTTCAATTTCAACATTGAAAGTTAACGTATAAGATATACAGTAGCTGATTTCATCCTCAGGGTTGATACCAGCTTAATAAAAGAGGGCATTGTATGTCATCGACAAGTATGACACCAAGAAGTCAAAGTTTGAATGTAAAGGAAGACTATTTTTGTTGCTCATCATCAAGACCGTGTATGGCCTTCGGGCTTGAAGTTTAATTTGATAACTTTTTAAAGCTATTATGAGAATAAAAAATTAGATTGTGTGACGTTTGATAGTTTGAAGCAAATTTTTTTTCCTCTTAAACTTCCTTAAAATCATTTTTTGAACCACTATATTACGTCACAGACTAAATATACCATGTGTATCACCTTATGACATAATATATATAGGATGTCCATAAACGAAAACTCCGAAAGATAATAATGCAGAACAAGAATTACCACCAGGAGTAGATAAAAAGTATCTAAAGAATTAAATATGTCTATGAAACCATTTGAATTTGAAAAAAATGAAAATCAAAATTTATGGCGTCTCATTTGCATTGGGCGTGGATGCTCACTCCGCAGAGGACAATCAGAACAACAACATTTGAAATTTACGTGTAACACGTGTACACATTAGCGGACTTTTTGCTTCCGAATTCGGAAAACGAATGCCAGCAGTTCTCGAACAAATAACGGGCATTTTTGAACAATCGTCTTTACGTCGGGGGTGCACAACACATATATAGAAATTTCCGGCACGCAAAAATTCATTAGAAATTCTTCCATGGAATGTTTATGCTTGCTTATTTACTGCTTGACCGCTTGCTCAGAAGTAGTGGTTCGAATGTCAACCTGATCATCGGATGCGATTTCCTTGGATTAATTTTTATGGGGTGATCTGGAGAAAATAGTGTATCAGATGCATTAAATAAATAGACTTAAGTTGTTTTTTTTTTGAGCTACCTTCGCTTTTCACTTTTCAGCGCCATCTTATGTAAACGTGCGATATATATTCATGCGAAGAAATCATAAATGTCTAAAAAAGATAATTTTTCCGAGTTACTGGATGTGACCCTATGAATTATGCTTCTGGTTTTTCTTGAAAACTGTATCGTAAAGGTGTAGTTCGTCGAACACTTTTATCTACTTCCATAGAGAATTCTTGTTCGGCAGAAATTATGGAGTTTACAGCAAGATATTTTAGTCATACAATCGGAAGAAACTTTGATATCATAATATTTCTGTTCATGAGTTTAACTGCAATAAACGTGTATATTGTCGTATTTAAGCAAGGTGGCAAAATATGGTATAGAAATTAATTTATAGATTTGCACGTGTAGAAAAATTTAGCTCACATCACGAAATGTCATTGACAGTTTGTTGCATTTTTGTAAAAGTACGACAATCAGGGCTGGACAAATCTCAAAAAATTTACACGCCCGGTCCGGAATGTAATTTGAAATAATAGATGCCCGGATCAGAATGCCCGGTATCACTGGATTTACTTGAAAAAAAAAATAATTAAAAACTAATTGATTTATTTGTGTGCATAAAACTCATGCGACTGAGAAACTGGGTCAAATCCTGATAAAAGCCGGGTCATAACGCGAATTCACTGATGAAAAAACCGGAACATCTCAAATATTTCTTTCAGAGAGCATTACAGTGCAGTACAGGATAGAGAGGTAATATATATAATAATATCAGGTAATTCTCTGCATTCCTTCTGTATTAGTCAGAAACAATAATTTTCAAACGCCTGGGCCTTGTATAATTCTGTTCAATGTTCTTCAACCTTTTTCTCATTGTAAAGCGCCGAAATTAAGTGAAAATTTTTATGAAACAGCATAAATGACAGAAATAATTTGCGAACCAGTGAAAAAAAAAATTGGAGTAAAATTTCCTAATCTTCTGACTTATTATACATGTTAAATACATTATGTATTTCACATTTTTATACTTTGCAATAATAAATACGAGAAACCGCTTTAAGATAGGACTTCTACTGTCACTTACTGAATGAAACGATATGCTATAATTCTGAAAATGAAATGGTTGTTGATTTCAAACCAATTTCCAGAAAGAAAGTGAACAACATGAGGGGGTACGAAACTATAATACTGCTATTTTTGTGCTGCATTCTGGTGTAAGTTTTAAGCGCCAAACTACAAGTTGATATGTTTTTTTGCGTTTACAGAAAGTGATATAGAAGCAAACATAAAAATATACTAACCAGAATTTTGGAGCATAAAATTTAAACCGGTGTGCAGCATAAAAACAAATAATATATAGTATTATAATATGTTTGCTTAGTTTACATGCTACATACCGGTTTAAAACCTTGAAAGAAAAAAAACTTCACTTGAAAAATTATAGCAGATAGTTTAGTTATTATTTGATAGGTGGCAGCAGAAATCATATTTTTGTGATGAATATTTTTTTCGATATTTTTGTATAAGAAATTTGCTCTTCTACACAAAAGTTGAAAAGAAATTTCGTACAAGAAAAAAATCTGTTTTCTACAATTTTAGAATCAATCGCAGAATTTTTATCCCTTTCGGACACTTTTTATGTAATATATAATATGTCCATATAACGTTTTTGGAAATTTTTTTACGATTTTATGCAAATTAAGGAGTTTTTCCTCTGCTTCCAGAATACGATCAGGGTATAGTATTTCACTGGAAAAGTGAGGTTTTCAGTTTTCCAAAACAGCCTAGTTGCAGTATGAGGTCCAATGACCACACCGGGCTACTAAATATTAGAACCATGAAAATGGATAAAAATATTACGTTGAGTACGTATTCGTCGCTGCCGAAGAAAGTGTTTTTGTTGAATTCTACACATGTGTGGGAGAACACTTGCATCATCGTCCACGAAAAAAATTAAAAAAATGGAAGTTGTATTCGGTTTTTTGGTTTTTTTTGTATACGCACGTCGGGTATGTGGTCGAAAAAAAAAACGCATGCCCGGTCGAAATTTTCATAAAGAGCAGCCATATCGGGCAATAGATTTGTCCAGCCCTGACGACAGTGTCATCTCACTCAAAATTAGTTCAGTCTCAAGAGGGGTGGGGGGTGCGTCTATCGGTTCTCAAGAATGAATACCATTGTTTAGTACAATTACAAAATCTGCCATTTCTCGGAGTTTCTTCCGTTTTTATAGAAGAGACCTTATCGCACAATTTAAAATATACATAAGCATAATGACTAAGTAGAATAGAAAAGTTCGAAGTGGGCCGAGCAATGGACAATTATTTCAGTCGATTACTCACTAATCTCTACCAGTTACGGATGGTTTTATGGATGGATGCGGATGGATGTGAAAATAAATTACGCCACTGCCCATAAGCTGGGTAATGAATAAAAAGGGATATTCAAATCTAGAATTAATGGAGCTACTGCTAAGAATAGTTTGAATAGTTTTTGTTTTTTTTTGCAAAGATAAGGCTAATGAACGTTTCGTATGTAGTTTAAAAAAAAAGAAAATTTGTAGGAGAGAAGAATAAAAAAACAAAAGAAAAGAAAAAAAACCCCAGAAGAATTGAAATACAGGCGTTGCAAAAAAGTCTATCTCACTATAACAAGTTGTACTTCTATTACCGTGGGCTCAGCAGAGGTTCACTCTCCGGTATAGCGATCACAACGCTGTCCTCCCTACTCTGGGCGAACGGTATGTAAGAGCCGTCCTCGGCGTCTCTGACGTCTTTCAGACGGTTGGCCCTGTGTTCAGCGAAGGATTTCACCGTCCCCGGAGTAGATGGAGGTGACTTGCGATGAGCGGCTTCGGATCTGACGTCGGGGAAAACGAACCTCTGCTCTGCTCTGGTAGCTGCTGCTGCTGTCCACGACGTCGCAGTCGTCCACGACTCGTCTGACTGCTGCTGATGCCGCGGCTGGCACTGCTGCGGCAGGATCGGCAAGCAGTCGTGGCTGAAACTTCTGCAAGGGGAAGACGTTGTAGATGTCCCCAGGCAATGGTCATCTTCGGTTATGGTGGGAAGACAGGGGCTGGAGGGCCATTCCGGTATGTGTTGTTCCGGAACGATTGGGTCTTCCGGCCCCCAGAAACTATGGTCAGTTGGGAAGTTCGGTGACGAAGGGGATCTGGGCCAAGGGTGCCTCCTAATAGGGTTCATTCTACTAACATCTTCTAAAGAACCGAATTTCGGGTCTACGTTTCTGTGAACGTCTCTAGTCACTCGTTTAGGCTGCTGCTGATAAGGCTTGTTTGAAGAGTTTCTACTAACAGAAATTGAACTGCTACTTTGCGCACCCGACAACCTGCTGCTGAAAGCGATGCCGCTCAGCGAGTCCGCAGTCGGTAAACTAGATTTCCTCGGATGCTGATGGGGCTTCAACTCACCGAAACTGTTCTGCCTACGGTATCTGTATGGTTTTCTACGTGCCATTGTTTTGGTGTTGTCTTGCGGTGCACGGGGCCGGGCGTCAGCCGAGGCCTGGCCGAGTGCCGCAGGATCAGAGCTTTCCCCTGGCGAAAGTTTCGTTCTGGGACACGTTGCTGTTGCGATGACAACAGCGTTTTTGGCCGAGCTGGCCGCGAGATGAAGCATCGACCTATGCTTCGATTTTGAGTTCCATTGGATAGGCAGACTGCCTTCGACGAGGCTGAACTTTCTTCGCCCTCCTTTCCTGTCCTGGTAGGCTGCGGGTAAAGTGGATTCATTTTCAGCGCTATCTGTCCTCCTACTAGTCGGACTAATCGAAGCCGGAGGATTTTTACCGAACACTGCCTGCCAAGACAGGACTTCTCCACTCGAGTGCCTTCTTTTCTGCTGCCTAATGTTCTTCTCGAATTGTTGCACGAGCATCTGAACTTCCCAGTCATTACCACCGGCAGCGGAGACATTGTTCGAAGAGATTTCAAACTCATCAGCCGGTGGTTGAATGATGCGGTTAGCTTCATTGACATCGTCATTGTCAACATGCTCACCATCATCATCTTCGATTTCTGGTTCATCATCGTCCGTCAAAGTTTCTTGGTGTTGCAGTGAATTCACAAGTAAATGCGTGTAGGGACCGGGTCTTATTTCTTCTTCTTCCATTCTATCCTCTTCTTCCTCCTCCTCCTCTTCTTCTTCTTCAGGAACTTCATGGACAGGGATTTTCTCGAGGTTCGAAGGTATTAAATCAGAAACTGGGAACTCTAGCTTCCAAAGTTCATCGGATTTGTAACCAGCAACGGCAACCTGCAAGATGCGAGGTGGTTAATAGATAAAACTATACAATGAAGGACCGAACGCGCACCCAGCTTCACATCTCGCAAGGAAAGAGTCCCAAGGTGATGTCTTCAAAAAAGTTTTGAAAAAAATTACCACTGATTTTACTCATTTAAATATGCGCAAAAATATAAAATATCCAGTGGAATTATTATAGGTCTCTCAAAAGCATCTGTACTTCCCAGTCATTACCACCGGCAGCGGAGACATTGTTCGAAGACATTTCAAATTCATCTGCCAGTGGTCGAATGATTGGCCGGAGGCCAAGAATGAATTCAAAACCCCCGCAACCCTACAGTGTTAGAGTGACGCCATTCAAACAACACATGATCAGGTACATCACTGACAAAGAAAGAGAAATAACTAGTTTCTCTATAGAACAGAGAAGTTGAAGAAAAGAAAGTGAAAATAAGTTTTTTTATAGATATCGCCAAGAATAGCAAGAGGTGATGTTGCCACAGATTGTTTTTTGTTTTCAAGTGTTTTTGGGGTGAGATGAACGTACTAAAATTTTTCATAATTTTTTTGTGGACGACACCTTGGGGCCCATTCCTTGCCAGAGAGATATCGAAGCGGATAAAACTATATGAGAAGTGGTAATTAATCAATTTCAATGATTGGAATAGATATGAGTGCAACAGATGTTTTCCTAACATAACTTCGTGTTCAAGCTAATAGTGATGGAAGAAGTACGAAATGAGTGTCCATACCTGCGATTTTTCATCATCTAGGGAATACGACTGCCTGCTACATTGTAGTTGCTTTCTTCTGGCTTTCAATTTCGACAAGTCTCCTTCGCAGCCACCGTAAGTCCAAGATTTTCTCTGCGGTTGCGATTGATGCATTTTCCTCAGTTTTTCGTCCTCTTCGTCTTCCAGAACATCGTTTTCGTCATCCATTGCCGACGTTGAGACAACATTTCTTCGTTGTTGGATGTCGGCCTGAAAACACAATGAGGACATTTTCTTTTGTTATACCATTCATAAAATACTTGGGAAGAAAAAAAAATTTTTTTTTTCTCTTTCAGACACAGTCATTTCAAAAAGAAAGAATAGAGTGCAAATAAGACTAGATGAATGTATGATTCACAGGTGAGTGTCAGAAGATACATTGGTGACTCGTTGTTAGAGAACTGGCATTAACACATTAAATAAGATCGTACAAGAAATTCACTGATCAAGGAGAGATAAGAAAGAAAATGGTTTCAAACCTTATATGGTATGTCCGTATCTCCTTCTTCACTTTCCGTACTCGATAATGAACTTAAATCAAAACTGGAGACTTCATCGAATGTGCTCGAAGTCCTGGTTACAGTACTGCCGCGTCTCTGTATGGGTATTAAAGAAAACGGCAAAAATGAAATTATTGTAATGTAAATGTGTGTTTTGGTAGGTCATTCTAGTTGCAATTAAGGAATAAATTTTTTTAAATATAAAAATTAGTTCGTATATAATGGTAAACTAGTATTAACGTGGTACTTTTTAAAGTATTATCTCAGCCCTCAACGCATATAGTAAAAATAAGAAATACCAATTCAAATATGTGTCGAATAATACAGTTGCAGGAATATTAATTCATTAAATCACGAAGAAAACCATAACGTGTTTCATACATTTGTTAGGGATCACTTTGTGTGGTGTAGTATACAAAAGCGTAATACAGTGAAAATTTTTACAGGCGTGAAACATGTAACTGAATTTTATTACTTAATCTATTAGTTATTATTTTAGTAGCAAATAAATACCAACGGTGGTAATAGCAACTTGGATTTGGAAATTATAACAAGAACGGCGTAAATATGGTGGGTGAACTATGATGATAGTCTGCCTCCCGATACAACGCTAACCCATATGAAGATTTTTTTATGATTTTCGCTTAGTCCACAGACTATCGTTATATCGAGAGATTTAATTTATTAGCTCTATAAAACCGAAAAACCGCACGTTCAAATTATAATAGCACTGCAATTCATTGTTTACAAACAAACTGTTCCATATCCTATACAGGCGGCACTTAGAAGTACCAGTCACAAATGTGCTTGGTATTTGAAACATAAGTATTTTTTTACAGAAGTGCTGATATAAACCAAAATTTGGATCAATAATTGGTAAGGGGAAAATATTTTGCATTTATCTCAACTCATTATTTCTTTAGTATTACGCCTCTGTGAAGTTGCAACAAAAAACTGCTTTTAATGGCGACCATGGAAGTGGACTTAAATTCATAAACTTTCATGATATTTAAAAAAACTAGTTGTATCACTCTTGTGCTGATGTCTGGTGATCGTAAAGTAGTTACGTGGCCTTTATTCTTCGAAATACAGTGAAATCTCGAGATAACGATACTCTATGGACGAAGAAAAAATGTCGTTATAGAGAAATTATCGTTATATCGAGAGGTAGCATGGGGGGGAGGGCTATTAGTTTTTTTAAATATGTCAATTAATAAAATAAGTTAGATGTTTCGTCCCTGTAAAAGTGTTTAGTATATTATACTTCTGTTCGATGCTTTAAAACACTGCTCACATTACAAAATGTTCCCTAACAAATGTATAAAACAAATTGTGGCTTTCGTTTTGTGGTTAATGTTAAAATAAATAAACATTCATTATCATATATTATTTAACATATTTGAAAATATTTACTTTTATTGCAAGCTTTTATACTGACAAAACTTTCAAGTACCAGGTTAATTAAATCAGTGGTTCTTAGCCGGGGGCCATATGGCCCCCTTGTGGTACTGGGATACTTCGGGGGGGCCACGGAAAAAAATGGAGAAGGGGGTCATGACAGGTGGTTTGGAGAGCTGAGAAGAAAAATTAAGGTGTGAAGAAATAAAGATTTTATATTAGTGACTAACACTTACAGTGAGAGAGAGAATCCAACAAAACCACCCATAAAACCAGGGCCTTCTTTAGGGCATGGACCCACCCAGGCCTCACCGCCTACATTTTGCCACAAGTTCCCTAGGATGGGGCTTTTCTCAAGTCCCCGGCTAAATTTTTCAGACCCCCCCTTCCCTATATGAAATTTATTGTATGAAAAACAAAAACAAAAAAAGATGAAAACCATATTAGGCCCCGGGCCGTAGCTCTGTCAGTCCCACTCTTGTGAGGGGCCTCATGCCCATAAGTGACCCTACCTTATGATATTTTGTATAGTACAATTAATTTTCAAAATAAATAGGAAATATGTAGGCTGTTTATTTCCAGCTAAAGCATAGTTTCCCAACCTTTTTTCTCCCATCGCCCCCCCAACGCAATCCAAAGGATCCTATGTTATACCCGTAGCTTCTACTGCCCCCCTGGAACATTCCACCGCCCCCCAGGTGTTCGTTAACCCAACGTAGGCGTTAACGCCTACGTTGGGTTTCACTGAGCTAAAGTATGGGACTACCATAGATCACTTTGCCTAAAGGAGGGGAGCCCCATGATATTGAGACGGTCCTGATAGAACTCGGACTAGCGGGGAGATCAATAAATTCTAGGCTACTGGTCTGGAGGCCAATTTTCTTTGCAAAATTTTCATTCAGTATAAATTCACTGAAAAAAATCATTTCAATATGTATAAAGTGTCTTGCTTCTAGATGAGAGTTGAAAACTCTGGGTACGACAGGGGAGCCACGAGAAAAAAATATGGCTCAAAGGGGGCTACGGGCAAAAAAAGGCTTAAGAAACACTGAATTAAATCATTGCGTAATAAATAATATTTTGAGAAAAATTATCATTTTTTTATTTTCAGGCCTTAATTAGAATTAAAATGAGCTACCAAAATGTTTTCCATGATAATTATTTTATTTTTCCATAATGTGGTAAATAAAGGATTAATAATAAAAAAAGAGTAACTATTCTTCCTCAAACCAGGACTATTCCATTGAAAAACGAATTATAATAAATTTAGGTAATAGTATTGGAAACGGGAAGCTTTCGCTCCTATCATTTCTCTGATTTTCTGTGATATACAGTGAAACCTCGATACAACAATATTATGTGGACCAAGGAAAAATATCGTTGTACTGTGATTATCGTTATTTCGGGCGGTAACGTTATCATCACGTGACATAAAGTTTATGCTGCTGTTAGCATATTTTCTAAATCGGCATTGCTAGTACCCCCACTAGATGCGTTTATGAGTATTTATTTGCCGCAAAAACTTTCGACTTTTTAGTTGGGAAACAAAATTCAATTATAGATGTATTGTCCTTGTAAAGGGGCTCATCGCACTACACTTTGGTGCATCGCCAAAAAAAAAAAAAAAAAAAAAAAAAATAGAGGCAGTGAAAACTTTATTAATACATTATTCTTATATTCACTTACAGAGGTCTAACAGTACGCATTCATTTGTAGCTTAGCTTTGGATCTTCGATGAAATTATTTCACGAAACGAATCGGGAAAAACAATAACCACAGTGTTATTAAAACAATCGATTAGAAACACATTAATGCCGATAAAGTTTCCTGGAAACGATTCCCACGTGTCTGCGGAAGCATCTTGTCGATATCCGAAGGTGTACACGATTGTAATATAAACGTTGGAAAGAAATCGCAGTTCTCCAAGGAACAGTTCAATTGGATTTGTAGCCATCGAAGTTGCCGGAAACTCTCAATTGGGAAATCACTTAATTTGTACAGATGTTCCTCGAAATACGAAGAATCTATTTACGTTGCCAATGAGGGGTACTTAAATAAAACAGATATTTCGAGGCTTTTGGGGGGGGGGTATTTTATGACCACTTACGTTACTCCAAAGATGAATGGAGCCAAATAAAAACGAAAAGAGAAGGTTCACAGTGGCCACCTCAACTTATTTCCTAGAGATGCATTATGCATGACACAGGCATCTCATCTCTAGCTTCTTTCCAGAAAACGTTTTGATATATCACGAAATGAGGAAAAATCTGCTGACTGGATCAGGAAAAAGAGGAAAAACTAGAGCTCTAATAACATTTGTTGTTTTCTTCAAAAGATAACTGTTATTTCATGGCTGTTCAGAGAAACTTCGAATTTATAGAAACAACTTTTATTTTAAACTTTGATTTCAAGCCGTTGAAGTTTAATGAAATTTCAGATCGGATATTCGGAATGTTGTGCAGCCGCGAGACAAATAAAAAACCTGGAAATTCTTTGATCGGTAACTTCCTCATTCCTAACGGTGGTGGTTGTGCGGATATAACGCCGGCAACAATCAACGAGAAATTCAATTTCAATGGTGGGTTTGTATTAACCTATAAAAATTTGTATGCGTGGATATAAGAGAGTTCGGTATTAAAGAAATAAATTTTTGATATAGTTGAATTTCTTGAGATGTTTGAAATTATCATGAATATCATGAGTGTATATATACATTATTGACTGTGTTCGGTGATTTGTTTTGAAATGATGGACGAAGTGTTTTGATGGAGCTCGTTAGCAGCAATTACCCTGGTAGATACTTAAAAAAAGGCTAAAATTTATGTGTAAAATGAGAAAGTAATATTCAAAGTTAAATATAGATGACGCTAAAACCAAAAAAAAAAAAAAAAAAAAAAATTATTCAGGCACGCCAAAATCGAAACTCGAACTGACTTCAAATGAAACAAAATTTGTCTACTGACCAGAATAAAAAATTAAAATTATATTACATCAAAGTTTTCTATAATTAAGATCAACTGTAATCAGTTTTATCTAAAAAATAATTTAAAACATAAATTTCTCCAATAAAAGAGTTAAACATATTTTTATAACATTCATTGATTCAAAAATTAATGTTCTATGTCGACATCAGAGGACGCTACTGCGTGCAATTTTTAAATAACAGGTGAATCACATTTTTGATAGCTCTTTCAGTTTCTTTATCGAATTGCGCATGGTTTTTACACATGATTGATGATTGTTGGATAACATGTTTTAGAAGTTTTAACATCCCCCCCCCCCCATTCCATCACCTACAATGAAGGCAATCAGACTGGGGGCGGCGGCAATCAACTTGTTTCGAGAACACGTTAACACTTCCATCTAGAGGGAAGTCTACCGAGCCCCTTAATATTTTGGGTTGAAAATTAAAAAAAAAAAACTTTTGCAATTCTCAATGCTAAAAACATCTAAGTTCTACAGAATATGAGTAACTTCCTGGCTCAGCGAATATGATTCGCCATATGGGGGTACCCCGGAAGTTCTACAAAATATGGCTTCTAAAATTCGCGAACATATAACACCAGTAAAATAGGAATTTACGGCAGGAAAAATTCAAAAAAAAGCGCATTCTTACAAAAAAAGTTTGAAAAAAAGCATTTATGACATTTTACCTCAACACTTCCGAGATCTTTTTATTAGTACTACATTTTCCTATGGAATATAGCGAAGTGACTGAAAGGCTGCTGATATGGAATTTTAATGTGGTGCAGCGGGAGAGCTGTTGTGTGACTGTACAAGGACTAATAGGAAACCCGGAAAGACAAGATTCGCCTTTACACACACATTAATCGTGCTTCTGATATTATATTCTTATATTCTGAAATTCTTTTCATCATAGGGATAGTATAAAAAAAACAGCAACTACTAAAATTGTTGAAAACTTCTAGTGAGCAGCATCTCTGTAGCTGCTGAAAGGGAACAAGTAAAGCTATAGAGTCTTCAAAATGCATCTGATCCAATGCACCGACGCTGTGAAACGTGTCAGCTCACGTACAGCTCACGGACAAGTCTCATAGAATCTTTTGCAACCTCATGCATTTCGGATAATAGAAGCCGTTATTTTGTGTCCTTATCACATTTTTCGTCCTCTATGTAAACCAGCACCTGAAGACGACATTTGTGACCCTACATTCCTAAATATCCTGATTATTTTTTTTTGTGCGAATTATGGGGACCAATTTCAGAATTAATAAAAGAATAATCGATAGAGAAGAATCTGAATTTTTGGGAAAGAAGATATTTCAAAATAAATATAAATTAAAGAAATGATTTCAGAGTATATAAAAGAGTACAATAATTTGTGGAACTCTGCGTAATAACCGGGAATACCACGGTGTGACTTGGTGGCCCACGGGCTTCACGAAAATTTTTAATTTGGGCCGCAATATCTGAAAGGTTGACGAACCCTTCCTTAAACCTTCTAAAACTTCGGTGATTAATTTCTGAAACACTGTGTAGAGTTAAAAACGAAAAAATTGTGATGAAGAGAGAGAGAGGGAGCGCTCTAAAGTATTTCTTACAGCTATTCTCGTACGAGATATTTCGCTCTTGTACGGCAAGAGGCTGATGCACACTGTGTTGTCGGGCTGAATATTCATCCCGAAAGTGAACATGTTCTTTCTTGAGTACAAGGGTGGTGTGACAAATATCCACTTACACATAATATTGAGAGAGCTAATATAGAAAAAAATATCACCAACCTGTGCATAAATGTTGGTCTTGAGGTGACGTATTATAGCGTCTTTTTCTTTGACTTCTTTCTCCAATGCTATCACCCGGTTTTGAAGTTCTTGCTGTTGCTCGACCTTTAGAATTTTGACAATGAAAATATGGAACTTTAATACTACAATAAAAAATGTGCCGTACTATACGGGCATACTATTTTATAATGGCATGTTTCTTTGATCGGTTGTTCCTTGAAATTTTGTTGCTATAACCGAAGCTGACGTTTAAAGACAGTCATTATGAAAAATATAATAAAATTCAATAAAATAAAACATATGAAATGAAATTTCCTTTATGATTAGTGTGACTACTGCCACTACTACACCACACATGCACGTCATTCATATTTCTCCATGACATTTCTAACGAATGAGTGGAATTTGGAATGAATGTGTATGTGTTATGAACCTACCGCGGAGTTTGTTTCTGTGTAATACATGTTATAGTGCTGCCATGTACTTTTAGAACCACGAGTGAAGTGAAATGATTGAATATTTGCACCGTTGTTGGCCTGTTCCTCTCTGTGGTAAGATTTTTCATCGGGGCGGGGGGGAAAAAAAAGTCTTGCAACACAGAGTAACATGCCTACAACGTTACAAATATTCGATCATTGCACTCTTCACTCATAATTCGCAAAAACAGGCACGGTTAGGGTGACTAGTTGATCAAGAAAAATATGGGAAACACAACAAATCACACACATAAACGTGGAACATCATCGCCATTCCTTACCAATTGCCTGCGAAGTTTCCAGCAATTACTTATATACTACTCTTGGTGAAGAAATAAAGTGGTACACAGCAAATCTGCAGTGTATTAAAATAGTATTCACGAAACCAGGGTGGTTCTGAGAACTTCGGATCCATGAGACGCACTTATTAGGGTTGCCAAAGGTATGCCAATCTTCATCCCGGATTAAAGTGAAGATCATAAATTAAAATAATCTTCTTTGTAGAAACAGAAGCAAACGGGAGATTTTTTTAATATAAAATAACGTAGGGAAGAGTGAAATTATAGGAGAATACGGAAATGTAGGCTACGTCATTTTTTGAGGATTGTATCAATGTAAATAAAATTTTTTTCATCATTAAATGATGTGAGCAATTCCTGAATGCGGTCAGTAATAATTCTGGGAATTTTTTGAGAAAATGCCACAGAAACCCAAGCAAAAGCAACGAAACATTTGAGGTTTTATCCGAGTTCATTGCGTTTTTATCAACGATATAAGCAAGATTCTTCATGAGCTCCAACGACTCCTGGTTGAGAACCATGTGAATCAGCCGGGACTACCAATTATTGACGTTATAGCCAAACTGGCGTTACAAACCGGGTCGTTGTAACCGAGTTCGAATATATATATATCAATAAAATTTATTTTCTGAAGGAAAACCCTATTACTAGTAATAATAATACGTAACCGCACATGCACCTCGTATACATTCCTCCGAGGAATTTCTAACGTATCGGTACATTCCGGAACAAGTTGTCTGAGTGTAAGTGTGGGCCTAACGTATGTTACCATGAGTCATATGTATGTTATCATTATCATCTAACACAGGAGTGACCACTGGTCAGCCGTTTTCGAAGACGTGCGCAATCAAGATTATTTTCGATACGCGTACCTCTCTACAAATTTTTGCACGCAGACCACACGTCGCAATGCAGATTCTGTATGTACGTTTATCGGTAGAAGGTCATCTTATCTACACCATATCGGGCATAGTCACCGGAACCCAAAGCCTCACGGTGCTTGCCCTCTCCCCCGATGATAAACTGAGGGCTTAGCCCCCACCCCCGACAGTTCATGGGCATACAAAGTACAGTAATTGTATTATAAAATGCATGCCCCCCATGGGGATTATCCTGAACCATATGATATCCAGAAACTATGATCCAAACATGAAAAACCGAATAGAAATGCATGGAATAAAAAGGCATCACATAATTATTTTTTTTAAGAGTGCCTACCGTACTAAATGCAGGTTTGGCAGCCTACAAGACAATCATTCATAAGAAAAGGATTGCATAAAAGTTAGAGAGAAATTCTCTGATTTTTTGCAAAAATGGAATAGAATTTCTTTCCTTTTTGAAAAGCGTTCGCGTGCTACTCCTGATACCATGGCGTGGCACGCGTGCTGTTGGTTGGCCACCCCTGATCTACCATGTTATCAAAGTTATACTTGCTTCGTGTTCTTTCTCGTGCTGCCATCTGTGTCCGCGTGAAGGTGGTAAATGCTTGAATTTTCATAATATGCAAGTATCATGTTGTAGGTCTCCCGGGTCTTTTGGACTATTTCAAATGAGAAATCGGCTCGCATTCTGTCCTTGAGATGAAAAACCCCGCAGAAAACCAAATTCGATCGACCAACACTGTGCCGCCAACGGGGTTCGAACCTAGATGCTTAAGGTACTACGTTGAAAACGTCATTTTGGAAGAAAATATGGATTTTCATTTTTTTATTTTTTATAAAAGCCCTATTTGTTGCGATTCCAAAACGGGCCTTATTTTGTTTATATGATGCTTAGAATCAAAGTTACGTTCAGTTTAGTGTTGCGTTTTTACATACAAGTAATACGCGAATAAAGACTTTAAACGTGTTTTACGAAGAATGCTATTTTTAACATTTTACTTGACTTTGTGACATGATTTGTAAAAATCTATTCATTGCATCATTACGAAATTTTAATGTGATATTTTGCTATACATTGTTGAGGTTATGAACCAAAATCTAAAGTCTATCAAATATATTTTTTGAATTACAGTGTTTTATAGACAAAATGTAGGATGAAATTTCAAACAAAATTCACACGTACTTAAACATATTTTGGTGTAACTTATGAACATATCATGCAATCCTTTAAATTTTGGTTCATAACCTGCAACGTTACTAGCTAAATGCACTGTGAAAATTACAAAGCATTTCATTGATAAAAGTTTTTGCAATCGTGTTTCAAATATCATATGAATTTTGCCTAAAATTTGACATAAAAACGACTTTTTCATAAAAAATATAATAGATAGACCAAAATTCGTCATTATTTTCAACATTTCGAGACACTTTCCATCAAAAAATGTATTTAAAGTTCACTCCAGAACCATTTTAAAGAAAAGTGACAAGAAAGGTAGTCGGATACCTTAAGATGAAAGTCCAGCAAGATACCGAGATGACCGCTCAGCTGCTGGAAAAACCTTACAAATCAGGCATTTAATGACTTCGAATGATTCAAAGCGCATTAAGACATGGTTCTTCTCAACACGCCCCTAAGCAGCCCCGCCCTCCGTACCTTCACCAGTTATCGAGAATAAAATGAATCGAAGTTAGTTGCACGCTCTCCCACCGGCATTAATTGATTCCGGCCGTAATTGGGGAATTTCGGCCGGCCATTATTACAAGGACGTTAGAGGAATATCGGGTGATCGAGGGAAATGGCATTAACAGGCACAAGGTGGACAAGCCGAGGAATTTGCGTGCGTGCGTGGTGGGCGGCGGCTCGAACTTCGGTCGTCGAAGGAGAACATTTTCAAATCCCTGCCGACGCGAGAGAAAATCAGTTTCACGCATTTCAAACACAAGCTTTCACAAATTAATTAAATGCATCTGTTACATTGCGGCCCTTGAACAAATCTGTTAGATGGAGGGTCCAACACGCACGAAGGGTTTATTTAATCAAAATTGCCGTAAAGTGAAGTTTAATTATTTCAAAACACGCGGTGATTGGATCGCGCTAACGCGAAACGAAGTTATCTACGCGCCATGCGGTTTCGGTGTCAACTGATGATGATGGTGGCGAAGATGATGTAAGGATATCAAATCTCTCGATATCGCACGAGAGAACAGGAAACATTAATTTGTTTGAATTCATGCAGCTGCAGCAGATTTTTCCCAGCTATGACTTTTTTGAACTACTTATACATTTTATTTTTGTGCCCCCAACTTCTCATCCAGAGCCTTCCACCGAAATCCAGCAGTAAAACTCTTCGTACTTGAAAAATTGTTTTTTTTTTCTGTAAATTTATCATGAACAAGAGTTTTATAAACAAAGTCGACCTCTGGGCTTTCCAACCGAATGACAACCTAATCCATACTCTCATCAGGACCTCTGGGCTAGAATCCAGAAAACTTCCCACTTATGGAAGCATTATGTAGGGCTGTCGCAACATCATTGGCTGCGAAGCGATGTTCTTTGGCCCCGTAATTAGCTGGAAGTTCTTACACGTTTATTCCTCAAAAATCATTGTATCAGAACTTACAATTCAGGCTCCCTATAGACATGAGACCCCGGGGCCATGCCTAGAGGAAACTCAAGTGTCAAGATTGTCCAGGTTCTATGGATTCAGAAAGTTTTCTTCTGAAGTTCTTTTCCCACATCCATGTTCCGTTAATCATGTGTTTGACCGGGCTTCCAAAGGTTGAGAACCACTGCCCTACATGGTCTTATAGGTTAATAACGATAACTTACAGGGGGAAAAATCAGTTTGGTTAAACCTTAGCTCCAGAATGAAAAAAAACAAAAATTCGGCGGAAGAAAAAAAATATATCATTATCAGAAGTCACAATAACTATAAACGAATCCCCCCCCCCCATGTTATGATATTGGTTTGTTACGTTCTTTGAAAAAGTGATAACAATACCCGAAAGGTAACATTATCAGTGGTTTTAATAAGTGTCGCGTTGACTGTAACATAAAAATCAACGCAAACTACGCATTTTACCCTTAATTTGGTATTTTGGCTAGTTAAAAATCCAGAATGATATTTCTTCCGGGACCTAATAATTAATAATGAGATTTCATTTTGAACTAGCAGAAATCGATCAGTACCTTAAACTTTTTCTATGACTATGAAATTGAATATCAATATCAATTGAAATGCTTTAGATGCATCAAATGAATTTACTAAAGACTGCAAAGGAGTGGTATTGTTATCACTTTTTCAAAAGGATGTGAAAAAGTGATAACAATACCGAATGATAACATTATCCATGATTATAATAAGCGACGTTGAATACAACATAATAATCAACGCAAACTACATTTTATCCTCAATTAACCATTTCAACTTGTTAAAAATCCACCCCTATTAATTAAATTGCTATGTTGATGCATTGTTTCAATTAAAAATAGGCTAACAGCATCAATTCACATCCATTTTTGTAAAAAAAGAAAATCTAATTTCAATACGTTTTCATCGTGGGGGAGGGGTGAACGAACCATAGACAGTAAATGATATTTTTACCAGAGCAATAGTTTTGAGGCTTTTTGACCATGTTGAAAGGTATGGGTTGACCGTGGGTTTCTTGATAAAAAAAATGGCAAACATGTGGTATTCGTGATAAGGTAGGATTGATTCGACCTCAATACGGGATCCGTCAAAGTATTGGACGGATATAATCCCGCGTGGGTGATCAGTCAAAAGAAAGAGACACATATAAGAAAGAAAAAATCAAAAATAAAAGAGAGTTGGGATTCGAATCCGCCACGACATCCTATTGCGATATTCACCGCATAATCGATCGCGTGGAATGTGTAGACTTTTATACATATCCATGGATCAAATGTTCTTTCATACTTATTCCAGATTCGACGATCGTTTCACGAAACTACTTTTTTTTTTTATGTTCGCGAAAATTTTTTTCCTCTCGTATTTTTTTGTTCAAAAATGTGTTTTAAAAGCGGGAAATTTGCATCTTCTGATCGACGACAAACTCGGATAAGACATATGGGATCGATGCCAACTGATGATATTTCTTCTTTTTTTTTTCAGTGAAGCTGTCTCATATATGTGGGTGTTATACTTACTAACACCTGCACGAATGTATATGCTTCGTCATAAAGCTATCAAATATAGCGAGATTGTTATAACCATATCCGAGACGGCACAATTTTTTTTTGTCGTTCTAATGAGGTGTCGTTACAATCCAGGTTGATGTTTCTTTGATATTTTTTGAAATCAGAAGAAATATTGTATATTAACCGATATGCAGGGTGAATAGCAAACAGAGTGTATAGCATTTTACTGGTGAACCGTTTATTCTAGAGTCATACTTCCAATTAGAAAAAGTTTTCAAATAATGTTTAGTCATTCATGGTGAAAGAGCCTGTATAGTTATTAAAATAGAAAACAATCACCTTTTTATACTGTCCCCGTGTACCCCCAAAACCTGATTAGGAAACATTAGGAAGTTGTTTCCCTGTCTCTCCCGATGTCAAAAAAATTCCATGTTTCTAAGTGCAATATTCACTGAGTTATTTGATTCGAAAAACGGGAAATTTTTGAAAGAAAGGCGTTAAATGCGGTTAAAACGGTTTTTCCGTGTGTATTTAGAGCTTTTTTTTTTTCCAAAAATTTCTTCAGTTTTTTGAATTCGAATATCTCAGTAAATATTGCACTCAGAAACATAGATTTTTTTTTGGTTGGCATCAGGAGAGACAGGGCAATAGGTTTCTAATTGGGTTTTGGAACACGCACGGACTGTGTAAAAAAGTTAGTTTTTTTATTTAAATAACTATACAACTCCTTGCAACATGAATGACATATCTGAGTACTAAACGTTATTTGAAAACTTTTTCTAATTGGAAGTATACCTCTAGGATTAATAGTTCGCCAGTAAAATGCCATGTTTGCTATGCACCCTGTATATATATTTCACTGTATCCTTTTATTTTATAATTAGGCGCAACTTATCCAAATAATAAATTATTTCGGAAATTATCGAGAAATTGATCTCTCGGATAAAAAAAAACACAATAGAATCTGATAAAATAGGACCAAAATTAATATAGCAATAAATCTTTTTAAAAAACAACATAAAAATGTAAATTTCTCCCAAAGAAGAAATAAATATATTCCTATAAAATAATCGATTTAAAAATTAATGATCTACGTCGACAGCAGAGGACGCTAGTGAAACATTTTTTTTTCTTTTGGCAGGCGAATCAACACACCAGACTAACCATAGCCCCTGCTCTGTCCTCATAGGGCAGGCATCTTCAATCAGTTGCTTGCGAGCACTATGGTGCTCCCTGAAATACAGAGTGCTCCAAGCTCGTGTCCGATTTCGTGCTCACGAGTACTTGAACACCGTCCCAAGTAAAATTTTGATTTGTACAAATTGCATTGAAGGATTGAAATCATCCTGATTTCATGCAATTGGAATGATAAACTTATCGTTAGGGTGCTTTTCTTGTGATCATAGGTACAGGCAGAGTGCTCACGACTAGAAAAAGGTTGAAGACCTCTGTCATAGGGGATTTAAGATAGGTACCCCCGCGAAGGGTGTGGGCCATGGTGAAAGAAGAACCTGACGATGCCCAGAAGGAGAATCAACACATTTTTGATATGACTGATCAACAATTCATTCAAATGTAATGAAATACCTTGCATGAAGTTTTTATTTCATTATGGATTAGGGTTGACCGTATTTAATCGAGAAAAATACGGGAAATTTCGATTAAAATACGTGATACATAATAAATTTGTCAAAAATTGTGAGGGTGAAATTGCCATAACCCTTGGTAAGAAATTCAATGCCACAGGAACTTCTGTAATGATTTAAAATGTATTTCTCGCAAAATAAATAAAAAAATATCGAGCGTTGCTAATATGTGAGACTAAAATAACTATATTTATCGTCATATTCATTTTAACCCAATTTATAAATTATGCAAATTACTTTCATCCACCATTCTACTAAATATCATGAACTAAAGTAAGCTTTACGCGATAAGCCTTCTTCAAATATTGCTTCATCTGGTAGTTTTTGAAGAATTTTTAATGAAATCTTGGCGAAGTATATAGTTTCTTCAAATTTTTTTTCGAGGAAACTAAACAATAACAGTTTTTTGAAACGGCATCTCATAAAATTCAACGTGATTCTAGAACGTTTTAAAGAACAGTTATTGTGCCTAATGTAGGCGGGATTTTCATTGGAATTTGGAGAGAATTTTAATCAAAAAAAGCAAACTGATGAATTTTTTGTTTATTTTTGAAATTTTTTAAATAAGGTAAAAAGCAATACTTGAAAAATAAGGAGAGGATATGATAGGAATATTATGAAGTCATATTTTCTATGTTTTTCAAGTAATATAAAGTGTTTAGAACTTCTAAAATTTTTGTCATTAAAATCCGAACCATAATCACTATACTGGTAAATCAATCATGGAAAGATAAAAAAAAAGTGTAGCTTATTTCAATTTCTTGAATCTAATTTCATTTAAAATGATATACAGATTGGGTAAAAAGTCCTGAGCAAATTTCAAAAATTAAGAAAAGAATCCACATAAAATTTTCGGTTTGCACCAAAATATTGTATTCATCAGTGCGTTAGAAGTGTTTTTTTATTTTTTGATGAACAATGGAAAAGTTCAAAACTTTACTCACAGATGACGCTGTATCGGGAAAGACGACATAAAATGTACATAATGCGATACAAACGGAGCATAATTAATGTCAATTACGATTTATGATATATAAAACTACCATATTTCAATATGAGCAACTTTTCTGGCTCGAGCTACACCTAAATGGGTAAAAGAATGATTATATTTATTTGACCCTTTATTGGTCCTTGTTGCTATGAAGCAACACCAGTCCCGGCGGAGACCAGGTGACTTTTCTTTCTGATTTCGCTACGACATAAAATCCAGAAAATATGTTTCCTCAACACCTGTTTCCTATAATTTTCAAATAGAGCCATGTATTTTGAGATCGTTTCGGCATTGATGCTTCTAAGAAACTCCTAAACATTCGATTTTTACTTGCGAGCTGTTCACGAAGTTTCTATAATTACCTGAAGAATGGTTCGAAGGTGCACATGTTTTTCATTTTTTGAAAGATAAGAGAGAACAATTTTTTGACCTTTGCATTTTGGAGGGAAATAACACATGTGGATGAGCCCTAAATGACATTTTTATACTATTCAAATGAATGTAAATCATATAAATACAGTGTTTCCCTTGAGTACATCCCATATTTTCTAAAAATATTTTTTGTCATGTAATAACATTCAAGGTACCTCACGCACACACATTTGCTAAACCCATCAAAATTTTTTTCATCTGGCTATTTGAATGCTTGTAAAATAAAAAGTTAAATAAATCATAATAAAAGTAATCTTCATAATCATTAATTATGCACTGCTTTTGCCACATTTTATGTGTAAATTGAGTTTATTGTGATTCACCCCTTCTGTGAGTACAATTTAAGTTCAATTTTGAACTTTCTTTTACTACTGCATTAATAAAAAAATTTTCGAAGCCTTTTTAAAAATTTTGGTGCAAATCGTACTTTTTTTTGTGGTTAATTGGTTGATTTTTTCATGAATTTTTTAAAATGCATCCAGGAACTTTCACCCATCAAGGAATTTCAAATATACCACCCTGTACTTTACGTAGAAACGGGGAGATAAAAAAAAAATGTTTAAATGGATTAATACGAAGGCTACAACGTTTCTAGGATTACGGATATAGCAAATTGATCTCATCCCAATTCTAAATGACATTCGAGAATACCCTTTAGACCGGATTTAGATCCAACGAAGCTTCTTTACTTACCACGTAAGATTTGAGTATCTGCTTGACGTTCTTCATGATCTTGAGCAGATAATCCTGGATGCCGTCATCGGAGAATATTGAGTCTTCATTGGCTTCCACGCCATCAGTTTTACTCTTTATTTGCTCAGAGGAAGAACTCTTGGTGATCGTCGAAGACCTTCGGTTAAACCTTGAACTTTGATGGTTATCCAAGTTGAATCTTCTTTTACCGGACTGTCTGGGACTCCATGTGTCAGAAGAGGTTGAGGTTGAATGGTGCACCTGATACAAATTGAAGCAAATTTAATTAATGGACAAATTTAATTAATTAAATTCCTAAAAAAATTACGATATATTACGTGTTTAAAAGGGGGTTGGTGTACGTAAATTTTCCAAAAAACACATTTTCCAATTTTTCAGCATTTAAATACTATGAAATTTTCTGCGTCTAGCTATGTTCAAGTTTTTGTTTTACCTGTACTAAAAACATTTTTAAAATATTTTAATATAAACTGCTGGCAGGCATTACACATGCTAATGCTATTCACTAAAGTGCGTTTTTTTTTCAAAATTACGTTTTTTGTTAGATAAGGAATATTTTTCAAACTACGCTCATTCAAATGTCGTGAAACTTTGTGTGGCTCTCAAGGCTATGGTGTTACATACTTTAACACGAGCTTTTAGAATTTTAATTGTTGGTCATTGTTTTGTTCGAATTTTAACTCCAACAACATGGAACTTTTCAAAAATTACAAAAATTTAACCATATTTTATGCGATAAAAATTTTTTAAAATAATTTTAATAAAAACTTCTCGCGTTAAAGTACGTAATACCACAGTGCTGAGATACACAAAGTTTCAAGACATTTGAATCAGTGTAGTTTGAAAAAATGTTCCTTATCTAACAAAAAACTTGATTTAAAAAAAAACGCATTTTAGTGAAAAACATCTGCATGTGTAATGCGTGCGAGCAGTTTATATTAAAAATATTTTTAGTACAGGTAAAACAAAAACTTGAACACATTAGACGCAGAAAATTCCATAGTATTTAAATGTTTAAAAATTGGAGAAAATGTGTTTTTTGGAAAATTTTTACGTGTATTAACCCCCTTAAGATATATTTTCAAAATAAAACAAAAAAAACTTATAAAAATATTTAAGCCGGATTTTCCTAGGAGTAGAACTTTTGCGCCGTGTGCAGCGTGAAAACGCTGATTGGTTAAAAAAACCCGAATTTCAGGTTTTTAACTAATCAGCGTTTCCACGCGCTGTAGTAACCTGCTCCCAGGGAAACTTAGCTTTACTCAAGATACCGCGTAATGAGAAATTTAGTCAATTTCTTTCAGCTTCAATCTGACAAACAAAAATAATCAGAGCACTTTCACCAATAAAAAAAAGGCCACATTTAATGCTAATATCAGAGAACAAACAAGAAATTGGGGCTAATTGAATTATTAGAGAGGTGTCTTCCAACACAATTTTTTATCGATCGCCGACCATTAAGAACTAACTCGGTATCATAATTAATTAATTTTTTTTTCTTATGGGCATTGCTTTAACTAAACGCACAGCGCATGGAAGTTGAGTGTGCAAACACGGCAGCTTGCTGAGTCATTGTAATTTTCTTGAGGATCATCACGTGATGTCCCTCTAGTGACCCTGAGTTAGATGGAGTGTGACGGCACTAAAAGGAAGAGAGGAAATTCGCCGGAATCGATCAATTAGAAACTGGTGGCCCCCGCCGTGAACAGGGTAATCGAATAACCAAGGATGCTTGAGTGATTGCTAACAAATCACTTGAGCATTAACAATTATTTGATGAGAGGAAACTTTCCTCCTTCTTCTAAGAATAAGATCCAATTTCCATAAATTGATGTTGTTAATTGGAAGTGGCCATTTCCCCTTTTTATCCATCGTGTACTACTATACATCTTCAAGAAAAAGGGCATTTTCGAAAAAACGAAATAATAGCCAAACAATGGTTGCAACAAGAATCGTTTTGCATTGCTACAAATTTTGTATAGATAATTCTCGGTTTGAATCTGATGGTGAGATTTTACGGGAATTTTTTAATTAATTTTTAAACGAAAACGTTCTTGACGTGATTTAAGAGATATTATATGAGTGGTACATTTGGGTAGAATGGAGTGCCAGATTTTCTCGGCCTTTAGGTATGGCCTCCAAATACAACAGTGATAAACAAATTCAAAATGACTCCATGATGCTATAGTGCCAGTGTCGTCGGTTGTCATCACCACCACAGCTGTGTTCTGTAGAACATTTATTTTTTCACTTCCAGAAATTTAATTAGGCAAGTGTTCAAAAGTGTTTATCAATTATTGGAAATGTGCCCAATAATTTGAAACTAAGCACATCACGAATGCTATATTTTACTGTTCTGTGCTCGATTTCAACTAGTGATTCTCTCCGGTTAGACCAGTGTTTTACAAATGGGGCGATGGAAGGGTCCGGGGGAAAGCGGTAGAAGCTTAGGGTCTAGTACAGCATCCTATGAGTTGACTTGAGTTGTGGGTGATGAGAAGAAAAACATTTTGAAAAAGGGGGAGATGGAACGAAAAGTTTGGGAAACTATGGGTTAGATGAACGCTTTTTTTTCACAAATGGTGTGTCGGGTAATACGAAATACCATAAATATTATTTGACTTGGGCTAGAATATTTCTTTTCAAGATGGAAAGTTTAGTAAGATAGCAGAGGAAATATCTGGAAATAATGAGTGTCATGTTCTCTAATGGATCCACTATGACTGTTTTTGAGGCAGAATAGGAACATTGCATTTGTGACTTTTGTAAACAGACTACGACACCACCACATCATCAACTACAAGAAACAAACGATGAAACTGTCATAGACTCATTATATTATAAATATTGTTTCTTTATCAATTCGAATTGATTTTCTTCATTTTGATTGATTTTCTTCCCTATCCCATATTACCCAACGAAAATATTTTTTTAAATGCCTTTTTTTCTTAGTCATAATAATTTATTTTTAAATACAATACACTTGTCATTGCAAAGACAAGAAACAAATTTTTTTTTATAGAAATACAGGTTTCAGGTTTCTACCATGTTTCAAATTGGAATAGTTGAAAAAAATAAAAGTGGTATTCCATATTACATCCAAATGCACTCTACATTTCTGTTATATACACACAAAATTAAAAATAATTGGATTTTTTTAAATTACATCCAGAAATTTTCTTCAAACTCCATCTAGAAAGCAAAATACAAGGTTTGTTAAATCATATCGATTCATTATTTCAAAATTTACTGGCAAAACCCTTGCCCGTTTTCATGTTGCGACACTCATGAATCCACCTCTGATAGTTATCTTCTTCGACTTTGAGCTTTGGCCTGCACTTATCTTGTTAGCTTTGGCCCGAGTTAGGTCCGACCGTCCATGTACGGTAACGTTCAGTGCACACGAGCTCTAAAGAAAGATTGAGATGTTCGTTTCCTCTGTAGTCTAGGGCGTTCACCCGGAAAGTGAAAGGACGACAGTTCGATTCGCCGCAAAGGCAGTTGAATTTTTTCTCTTTCCTAAATATATCTTCGCATCAGCCAGCAGTTAAAAACCTTTGTATAGTTATCTTCTTAGCAACATAACTAATACTGCAGTGAATATGTAATTAGATTTCCCCGGATTGATTATAGTCGTTATCCTGAAGCTATGGTCCCTTACATTCTGAAGCCAAAAAAAAATACTGAACACTGAAAGAAAATAAGTTGAAGCATCGTAGATATTTGGTGCCGAGAAGTTAAAAAAAGTTATAAGAACGAATTAAAGGGTTCGTTGAATCATTTTTGATTGAATGTTTTTGAATTTACTAGCAAAAATCTTGCCAGTTTTCACGCTGCGACACTGGTGGATCTGCCCCCCCTGATAATGAGCTTCTTAGCAATATGAAATATATTGCAGTGAAATCACTATCTAAGGTTTTACAGGGACGCGAGTATCGTCGTTTATTTATGGAAGACAATGATACATCGCTGTATATTTGATGATCCTAGGGCGTTCGAATAACAACTACTCATGGACAATAATTAGTATTAGTCGAAAACGCTAATAAATAGGGCATCATCAGGAAAAACATTAATATCTGTTCGAAGTAAAAAAAGTATTGATATAATGGGATCATTCTAATTTTCGTTTCAATTAAACAACGGTTCCGTATTGGTAATGCAGCATCAAAATCCTTTTGAAAGCCAGATAACTAAATTTATGCTGATATGGCATCAAATTGATAGAGACATGGTTTGTCAGATTGATGATCACCTGATATATTAAATGTCCAATGAATTTGGAGACAGCTTGGTGCTGGTTAAAATCTTTCTTGATCAAAAATGACAGTTTCACTTGAAGAAGAGAGATGTTACCGAGATGGCTACAATGATTAAGTGAAACTACCTAGTGGTTACTGCAAACAGTTACCTTCGAGAAATTTCTCGAAGTCGTATGGGGTTATCAGTGATGTGAAAATGGTCAAATTTACTTATTGTCATCATTACAGATTGTGTTTAATAATTGTTTTTTTAATTGCTTCGAATTTTTAACATGACTCATAAAATGTCTTTTTAAACGTTGATTTTTGCCAATTATGATGCACATTACTTTGAGCAATGGTTCTTAAATCTTAACCTATGGTATGCTGACCAGAAGTGATCCGCAGGCAGACTTGCTAAAAATATTCACCCGTTGTAATTGGTATTAGTTATACCTTTAAGGGCTAAAAATAATTATACCTACGTATTTGGGTTAGCCATACATCATCGACGACAATGCAGGAAACTGTGATGCTAAATACGCTACTAAATTTTTCGAAAAATTGAAATTTATTGCTTTAAATGCAATTTGCAAATGAATACTAAAATTGATGAAGGGTGTGAGAATGAAAGGCTGCTACAAATCGCAATAAAAAAAAACGTATTTCACGAAAAATATTCAAATGATCTGAAAATGTGACTGATATCATATACCTCACTGAGAAAAATACGGTAAGCTGGGATCTTAAATAATAATCCGTAAAATACGGGACATCGTCAATTGTCATTAAAAACGTTGTCACAAGTAGGATCAATCACCAATCGTAATTAAAAATTTCACAAAATTGAGGACAGAACGTTAAAATTACCTGACAAATCAAAGTAACGAAAAAATGATATGGGATCTAGTAAATGTCAGATGAATATGTATATTTTTGTCATAATTATCATAATATAATTTATATTAAGAAAACGCTGTGTGTGTATCCACGACTTTCGTAAATATATTCAAATTCAAATAAGTATCGTTGATAAAACGGGACATGTGTGAAAAATATCGAACAACGAAAATCAAAGGAATGTCCCGTAATACGGGACAAAAGAAGTCCGTAAAATTGTTTTAGACATTTTACTGGTCCTTGTTTTCAGAAATGTCAAGAAACACTGACTTAGAGTTATCGCGGCGCCCGACTTATTAGAATTTGAAATTCTCTATGACTTACCTCTGTTTGACATTCTATATTCTTGACGAAAGGGTCATCACTGCTCTCATCCAAGTCACCATCATCGTCACCGGAAGAAGCAGAACCATGTTCGTCAGAGTCTTCCCTCAGAGCCATCATTCGACTCAGTTTGCTTTTTCTGGCCACGTAACCTTCTTTGGTCTTTGAGAGTAGGAGCTCGGCCGTTGTTGAATCCTTTCTGACTCGACTCTTTGGTTCCGGGGAACCCTCGTCCTCGGGATCTGAGGGTTCTTTCTGTGCGGGGAGAAAAAAAAATACAAGAATAATACACTAATAGGTTTTCCTTTCACCAGACACGAGCATTTTGGAGAACTATCACTTCAACTTTCACTCTTCTACTTAAAAATCGTTACAGATATTACAGGGCTAGACAAATATAAAAAATACGTACCCGGAAAAACATTGCTTAGTTTTACCTTTTTGAATAAATTTCCCCCCACACATTCAAAGCGGATGTGCAGCTATTTATTGATGAAAATATGCAGATAATATAAAAAGTTAATAGCATTGCATTACATTAAAAAAATAAAATTATTCCTTTGTTTGATCAAATCTCAAAATTTTTAACAACACTAGAGAATTTCCTATACGGACCGATTTTGAATAATTTTTTCCCTGAGTTTTGATGAGTGATGGCCACCTAGTCTAAGGCTGGTATTACACTAGCATTGACAAATGCAAATAATGAGATGTTGTATCAGTTACACTGGAGCGAATACAATCCATGAGCTCATTGGTCGCATTTACAAGTTTTGTAAGACTTGCATGAAACTTTTTTAGTGTGGCCACACATAATTATCCTTTTCTCATGATATTTTCCCCACAAAACAAATGTGTTGCCATCTATTGATGAAAATACTGAAAAATTTAAATAAAGAAAAAAATGAGTATTTTTTAAATATTTTTTGCATTTCACATCTGTTTGAATTCTCAAAATTTCCCATAAACCATAAAAAAAAGTTTCCCCAATTTTTTGGATGTTTTACGTC
This sequence comes from Pholcus phalangioides, assembly GCF_987345545.1. Lineage (NCBI taxonomy): Eukaryota > Metazoa > Arthropoda > Arachnida > Araneae > Pholcidae > Pholcus > Pholcus phalangioides. The sequence goes on from NW_028301594.1 coordinate 5,938,297, forward strand.
ATCGTCGGGAATGTGGTCGAAATGAATTCATGCCCGAGCGAAATTTTTATGTGGCCCGGGCATTTCGGACAATATATTTGTCCAGCCCTAGTACATAACCATTGCATCAGCAGGCAAATGAATTAAAAAAACAGAATCATTCAAAACTTACGTGATTTACTTTTTCATTTGTTTCAGTCGATTTATTGACTGTATTGGTGACTTCCGAAGTGACATTACTGTTGGTGTTGCTCGACGTCACTGTCACTGATGCAGTAGAAGGAGCAAGTGATACGATGCCAGTTGAAGCACTCGAATTTATTTCGAACGGAGAGTTCGAAACTGGAGAAGTTGGAGTTTTAGGCACATTTTGAAAGTTGCTATAGCCGGGTTCTTGTTGGTTGAGCTGCACGTCACCACGGTTTCGATCCGGTTCTCGCGAAGGAGCCGGAACTGCCGTGGTTGACATCGTCGGTTTCACCTCGGCTGGAGGTTTCACCACTGCCACGCGAACTTCATCACCATCGGCGCGACCCCTGCCAAACGCAGTAGTAACTTTAGGTTTCCTCTCTTCACTGTTCTCGGGAAGCTTTGGAATAGTCCTCGAAGTTCCAACGGAATCCAGAGGACTGGAATTTGTAGCACGCAAGTGACCATCCTTATGTCGTCCGAGACTGTCGGAGGAAAGGCTCTTGCTGCTTCCAGCTGGAATCATTGCAGAAGAGCAGGAGGAGGATGGCCCTTCTACCACGGTGGCTTTCTTGTCTTCCATTATTTTCATGAGAAGCACTTTTTTCAACAGAGGCAATTCGGTCGGAATGTCTGTGGATCTAGTTCTTGGTTTATCCTCGATAACACCGTCACCGTTGTTGTTAATAATACGATTACTAACTTGAGGATCTCGGGAGCTCGTCGCTGATTGACTGCTTGCCTTGGCTGTGCCGATGACCGAAGCAATCCTCGACGTCAAGGAAGAAGCTTTTTTCGATATTGCAAACTGAGGATTCTAGAAAGCCGAACAACAACTTTGAAAATAATCATGGAAATACAGTATTTTTTTCAAATTCAATTTAAAATTTAACTACAAAAATAATAAAAATTGCTTTTTAAATCCATCACACCGGATTAAGTATGTTTTTAGCATTTCGAGATAAAAGTAAAGATATTCTATCTCTTATATGCGGTCATGATATTCAACAAAATATACTTTGTTAATAAATAAACCGATGTTCTTTAACGTTTTCACGACTGCGAACCTTTGACCTTTGAAGACCGGGCACACACTGCTTCCCATCTATCTGGGAGAGATATTGAAGCGTTCCCGAAGGATGGGTGTATGCGGAAAGTTTTATTTAAAATAACGAAACATAGTCACCTCACACGAAGGCGACAAATAATAAATTACAAAAAAAAAAATCATAAATCTGAAATCATATAACAGATAAGTAAAAGCTAAACAATCAACGCCAATGGGCAATCAAAATAATCTATAGCGATAGTCTTTCAAGTATACATGTATTCAGAACCCGATTACCATCCATGAAATGGTTAGGGATATTCGGCAGGTCCTCCACAAGAGGTGGGTTCGCATATCTCGGATCAAAGCACATGTGGGTGAGTGGGGGAACGAAGAAGTAGACACAATAGCCAAAGCAGCGACAATCAGTGGCACACAATTAATTAAAATATTATTACCACCATCTACAGCAAAACAAAAGGCAAGAAAAGAAATAATCTATAGCAAACCCTATGCAATGATGCGGAAACCGGAAGAAGTGTCCTCAAAATAGTGCCAAAAGTTTCATACAAAGCAAAAAATTGGAGCAGTGGGTTTGTATTTTTCACAATCAATCACGGACCCTTTCCAAATTATCTTCATCGCTTCATAAACGAGGAACAGATCAATGCTTTTGTGGTGAAATCTGCACTCCCATCCACTGTTTAACAACATGCAAATTATCAGCACATCTAAAGCGCATGGATGCGCATGGATGCACTGCTGGAAATGACACACTCTGGTCAAAGAAATTTTTTTAAAACAAAAGTAGAGTGAATGAAGTAAAGGAAAAATAATTAGATGGATACAGAAGATAATGAAGAGAAAACGATCCCAACACAGATGCAATTTCAACCAATAGTAAAAGTACAGACTGCACCACCTTCGCTGTTCACAAAGAGAAAAGAAAGTGATCGTAACCATAAAGACTGACGGATGGCGCAATAACAGTGCAATGCCGTGGAAATCGAATGATTTAAATTGAAGATGAAACCGATTATGTGATTTTATATCGGATTCGTGATTGATCTCAATATGCGATTTAAGATTTTATATTCGAATTAGGATTCAATATGCGATATAGGATTACATCCAAGGATGATGTCACTCTCCGCTCTCCGAAGGTTTTTAGCAGCTGGCTGATGTGCAGATGAATTTAGGAAACAAAACAAAATTCAACTGCCCTTGCGTGAAAAGTCACCTTGGATAAGTCGCCATCTGGTGGCAGCGTCAGCAGTTAGGTGAGCTGGGCTGGAGTAAGGTCCGACCACCCATGTGCGGTCCCGTTCAGCGTACACGAGCTCTAAGGAAATATTGAAATTCGCTGCTTTTGTAGCCCAGTAAGCTCACTGGCAAGCGAGAGGACGTGGGGATTCGATTCCCAGTAAGTACAGTTGAATTTCCTATCGTTCTCTTCGCATCACCCAGCTGTTAAAATCCTTCGCGCACACAGTATTGCATGTTTAATTTATGGTTGCATACGTAGATCATGATCTTGCAACTTATTGATACTTAGATTATGATTTTATACTTGTAATGATTATTAGATCATGATCTTGCAACTAATTGATACTTAGATTATGATTTTATACTTGTAAAGATTGTGATTTTATACTTGTTATGTGATTATGATTTTATACTTGTAATGATTATGATTTTATACTTGTAATGATTATGATTTTATACTTGTAGTGATTATGATTTTATACTTGTAGTGATTATGATTTTATACTTGTTATGTGATTATGATTTTATACTTGTACTGATTATGATTTTATACTTGTTATGTGATTATGATTTTATACTTGTAGTGATTATGATTTTATACTTGCATGTGATTATGATTTTATACTTGTTATGTGATTATGATTTTATACTTGTAGTGATTATGATTTTATACTTGTAGTGATTACGATTTTATACTTGTAGTGATTATGATTTTATACTTGCATGTGATTATGATTTTATGCTTGTGATGATTATTATTTTATACTTGTAATGACTATGATTTTATACTTGTAATGACTATGATTTTATACTTGTAATGACTATGATTTTATACTTGTAATGACTATGATTTTATACTTGTAATGACTATGATTTTATACTTCTAATGATTATGATGCATTTCGTTCGTTTTTTTATAAATGAATTGCCAGAGGTACCCAGTCCGTGTGTGAGGACAATGAGCCGATATTTCCATATGACGATGAGGCCAGGGTATCTCTCGGTTTGACGGTCGGTACTCATATTATTTCTATTGACTCGAGAGGAGAGCTATAAATTCTAATCTTCCGAAAAAGTAAAGGCTATTATTGAGGATTAATAATTGATAAAATCTGAAGTGAAATGTATTTTACCACAGGCTTCGCGGAATCTTTCAGCCCAGGAATTTGTTGCCGGTTCTTATTGGTTGCGATCGATGGCGGTGATTGTAGTTGCGGATCCGAGTTGCTGGAATTGGCAGACGTTGCGATGACAGCCTGAGTTTGTTGTTGATGTTGCTCGCGGGCTCGCAACAGTTTCAGACGTTCCAAAAGCGGAAGACCTTCTCCTATTACTTCACGAGGGGTATCGGCATCCGAAGGGGATACACCAGTCGGCAGAGGCTTAATCGAGTTCGCTGCACATGAAAGGTAAATTAGTGAATTGATCGATTCGGATAACTAAATGTAACATTTAATGCCGATTCTAATTAACGATTATAACGCATTTCTGTTGAACATCGACAAGTCGGTAAATTAGATGCGAAAACTTACACGTGACGGCGGTGCAAGAGGCGACGTCTCCAGAATTTTCTCTCATCGACTTCTCTTGTTCGCCGAGTAAACGTATCCGTTGCAAAAGTGGTAGGGCTTTATTTAGTGGCGTACTGTCCTCACTGCTGTCGATAGACGCCGGTGGAGAAGTTGTACTGTCCACCCTGGACGTTAAAAGCTCCGAGTTACGTAATTGTGACCTCATGTTTGATATACGGCTTGTAATGCCTTCACGGGGGAAAAAAGAAAGACATTTTGAAAAACGTTTTGTCAGAAAATGATCTATTTTCAGAAATTTGAGGGAGTAAACTAATTTCATAAATAGATACTATAATGGTGCGTGTGTACAGGGTTGTCCGAAAGACGATTACCAACTCATACATGCGCTTCGTAAACATTCGTCTCGGGAATTTTTAACGAATTGATACGACTTCCTTACGTGTCGAATTGAGTGTTCTGAGTGTGATGCTGATGTATTTATGTTGTCTGAGTTATATACATTTATATATATTTCGTGTTTTAGTAGTGTTGCCATTTTTTTCCCTTTCTACCGTGCATCAACACATCACAATTCCTGTAATATCACCGTTCTAAGAACATTAGAACTGATCGAGTTTCCTCGGAGACCTTTTTCTCTAGAAAGAGAGTCATGTTATAATTCCGTCGTCATTTTGAGTACGGAAAAGAAATTCGGTTATGGCACATTGAGCGATGGAGGTATCTGCCAGTGGTCAGCGGTCCTTAAGTCTCCACCGTCGCCTTAGTGGTGGTCGGCTGAACATGGTTTCCTGCGGTTCCCAACTTCGAGCCGATCTCCCCGTTAAAAAGTCTCGACGCAGAGAGCAACAGGCCCACTACGGTATAATTATTCATTCGTCACACTTCACTCACTATGAGTTGAGAAAAAACTCATAGCTTAATAAAAACATTGATTGCAGATGGCAGGACTACACATAACAAGCATTGCACTGAAACAAATTTCTCTGAAGGTTTACTATACGCACATACACATTCCAACATCTAACAATTCGTTAGAAGTTCCGCAGAGGAATATGGACGAGGTGCATGCCTGGTTTAGTAGTAATAGTATTAATCCTTAAGTCGGATAAGGAATTACTTTTTTGTTAATTTCCGGAATTTAACTAGCGGATCTTATGCTCGGCTCTCTCTCTGCGCCCGTGTGGCGTGGTGGTAAGAGGCTCGTCTACCACCGTGAAGATTGCCGTCAGGTCCCCGGTTCGAGTCGTGGGAAGAATACGGATAAAAAGATATTTTCATGTTTTCCCTAACGAGCTTGAGGCGAGCACCGATAGATGTCACCTTCAAATCCAACCCAACTCGTTAATGGCACTAAATTGCGATATGGCCAGAGTTGGTGAACTGGTGATGCGCTAGGCTTAATTTCAATGGACAAGCATCTTATCCCTACGCCAACGTTTTCCATATTTCGAAGCGATAGAGAAAATGACATCACCCACCGCTTTGAAGGTCAGCAATGGAAAAAGCGGAAGTGATAGAAACGCATGCTTGCTGCATTTATCTTGGCATGTGTATCAACCTGTAAACTTCAAACAAAACTGTATTTCCAAAATAGTAACTAAATTTTGCCTGTAGACGGCACTGCAAGTTTTCAAAAATATTGCATTTATTGCTCCTTCCTTCCCTGTATTACAGTGGGGGAAGGGGGGCATATCTATCACGGCGTACGCATTCCTATCCCTCCGTGTGTTTTCGTAATTTACTTTTAAAGTTGTGCAGTCATTTTCTAAATATCGAATGACTTTCTTCAAGTGAGAAAGAACATTGTGCAACATATAACTTCATCAAAAAATAGCAGACTACAATAATATATACATATATATTATCTGCATATGGCAGACATATATCACGCGTTAATGTTCGCAGGCACTAACCATTTGCAAGCGAAAACTCACTCTTTATTCTAAAAAAATGAACATCATTTTCAGTAATGAATATTTCTCTTGGAGAAGATAGCATGAGTACATTTTACACGAAGAAAATCCAATTATACGAATCTTTAAAGTCACGCTCTAACGTCCACGGTTCAGACAACACTTTTTAGTTTTAAGAATAAAGATCCGAATGTTTAAGGAATAAGGAGAAAGGCAAAATCGATATCCATTAATATGCACGACACGAGAAGTGTCCTTTAGAAACGTCTCAACGTTTTGACATTAACTATAAGGGCACCGTAATCGCTTCCTTTCACAAATGTGGAAATGTTTCTTTTACATTTCTTAGGGAAGAACAAGACTTCTCACATTCATATAAGAAAAGTTCATAAAACCCAATTCTTTAAATGCATGATGTTATAAAAGCATCGAAATATCGGTGATTAAATGAAATTGGTTGCTTCATGACAAATAGTCGAATGTTAGAGCTGTATAATGATTAAAAAAATTGATTCAATCGATGTGAAAACACGAACAGAAATGTAAATTTTACGAACCTTTTTTAGGAGAGGATGACTCTGAATCACCTTTCAAGTTTATTTTCCTAAAAAACAAAGTCCATTGTAAGTTGGAGAAAGATTGATGTTAGGTTATATTTGCATAATAAACAGGGTGATTACTTAATCCCGTTGATCCTAGAGGCATATTTACAATTAGAAAATGTATCCAAATAACGTGTTGTTGTATAGTTATTAAAATAAATACAGTAAAAACTCGATAAAACGTCATCTCATGTTATCGAAAAATTATGACGGCTTAAGCGGAGTGACAACGTAACCAAAGTGCCGTCAGTTTAATGAGCAATGCTGTGAAAATCGTATAAATTAAAAATAATATAAAATTTTTAAAAAATAGGAATTAAATTTACAATATATTAATAAAATTTATAGATTGCAAAAGAAAAGGCATTTTTGCCTTTTTTGAGCTCTTATTACTTAACTTATTATGGTAAAATAAACTGGTACATTTTGATTTATACTAGTCTTTTTCCACAAAGATATTTTGTTTAAATTTGGAGCCCTAAATTAGTTTGGCCCATGTAGAAATCAGGTCTAGCTCGAACAGTCCCCAAACGTATCAAAAATTTGAGTCGGCAAATGGACTTTCCCAGCTAACTTTCGTTACTTGAACTGTTTCCTTTTGGTACATAAGGCTTTTATGGTGACTTTTAAGCATATGGCAATGCTATTTGTGCAAACGACGACTTAACCGCAGTGACGACTTATTAGAGTATTACCACGTTATTTAAACTTAACGAGGTTTTACTGTAATCAACTTTTTATCTGGTCATCCTGTCCTCAAAAACCCAATAAGAAAGTTGTTGCACTGTCTCTTCTGAGGCCAGCCAAAAAAAAAAAAAAAGTTAACTTTTCGAAGCACAATATTCACTGAGATATTTGAATTCAAAAATTGTAGGACATTTGGGAAAGAACGAAATAAATAAGGGGAAACAAGTGTTGTTCGTTAGTTTTTTCCTGCTCTTTGTCGATTTTCCTCCAAATTTTTAATTCAAATATCGCAGGCAGTGATTATTGAACTCAGAAAGGTGGAACTAAACAACCCCTTGCAACATTTCAAGTATCAACATGATTTTACATGCTATATAGATACATTTTTTAAGTACTGTATGTCTCTAGAATCAAAGGTTCGGCAGTCGAATGGCTTTATGACCAATTTGTGTATCTGAACAGGTAGTATAGTAATAACCAGGGCCAGGATGTTGATGACATTTACATTTTTTTTCAACTTTTGCATTTTTCTGATTTTTTTTCACCCGTTAGGACATTTTTTGGCATTCTCAAGATAGTTTTTTCACTTTTTATTTTTCTATTACATTTTTTCACAATGAAAAGGATTAAAAAAAGTTGCATGAATATTGATTGTATGAAAAAATATGATAGAATTTCTTGTAAAATGAAATAATAGTTGCTTCTTTTTGGCGTCCTAAATATCGGCATACATGAGATTTTCTCCGGGGGGGGGGGATGTTATTTTTGTTTACTTCAAAATGCCCTACTCCCCACGAGTACGCGACCTACGGTCAAATTCCTTACGGGTTCTCAATAGTGCATTTTTTGTGAAAAAACAAAAACGATAAGAAAATTGTCTCAGGCCCTCAGTCCAGAGCACAATCAGCCCCACCGTTGCGGGTTCCTAACCGATTCATGAATTATAATTGGTTTATCAAAAATCTAAACATAAAAAAAAATTCATATGATTTTGATTGTGTCAATACTTCTTCTGACTTTCGAACATAAACCGTTTTTCAAGAGAACTTTGTTTTATTATTTCGATGGAATTTTTTCCCAATTTTTAGGGCATTTTTAAAGTCGGTTTTCAAGATTTTTTAGGGCAACAACATCCGGGCCTTGCTTATAACATAGTAAATTATTTTCGTCACTAATAATAAATAACTGCAAGTAGGTTTCCGCTGTTGGAACGAGAATAGCTCAAATAATGATCGTGAATTTGACTTAACATCTTGTGTATATTGTTAATTTTAATTTGATAACTTATTTTCATGTTGTCGGGGCGACACAAAATCACCCCGTGGGCCAGTTGTTTGCTACCCCTGATATATACAGGGTATAAAATTAGGTTTATACATAAAAATAGAGTATCATAGATTGTATTTTTTTTAAAGAAAAAATATTTGTTTCAAAAGTCAAGAGTAGATAGCACTGCCATGAAATATATGAAGCAGATTGGGCAAATCAGGCTGCCGGCATCGAATGAAGAATGCATGTGAATACATGAAATTTATTGACCGCTTGATTCGTGTAAATCTGCATGGAACTTTATGCAATAGCGTCATCTATCGTTGACTTTTGGAACTGTTTTTCCTATTAAAAAGTCGAAACTCCGACAATATTTGTGCAAATTGCAATACCTATATCACCATTGGCTTCTTTTTATTCAATGCAAATTATATTTTAGAGAAAGAACTTTTAGATTAGAAAAAACTGAGACTTAAATTTTTATTTTTAATTTTACAAAATATTAAACACTTGTGATTTCCTTCCTATCTGGAATCATGCGAAATTAAAGTCATTTCAGACATTTCAGAAACTGGAGATAAGTCTATCTGCAAATGATTTTCGGCAGGCGATCAACTTGCTCCGGGGATTGTCCAAGATTTTTGAACAAGCTTTAAGGTGGAGATTATACTTCTATCTCGAGGATAACAGCTTTATCCGAGATGAACAACGTCTTTCGTAGCAGGCATTTTTGTGTAACACAACTGTTCCGTGTTATAGAATATATACAAGATGCTTTCATCCACAAGGACAATGTATCATGTTTTAATTCAGACATACAGTTAAGCACTCAACGCTCATTGCCATCAAGTTTCCCTCCCACTTTATACATATGGTTCATAGCTACCTCAGGAATAGGACATTTCAGATCCGTATCAAAAACGCCCTCTCTACTCGACGTCCATTTAAGGCATCTATTTGTCAAGGGTCAGTGATTAACTCAATACTCTTCAATATTTTTACTAACGATTTTCCGGTTCAATAAAGAGGAATCTTAGCTTCTTATGCTAAAGACTCAAAAATCCTTATAGCATCCAGGGATCCTCAGCAAGCTCTGAGGAACTTCAAAAATTTTCCGAAGAGTCGAGATCTGGTGTCGGCTACATGCAGTGGTCTTAAATGAGAGCAAATGTAACTTTACATGGTTTGCAAGAAGGCAACCCCCGCCGAACATCACTATCACAGTGGGGCAGACCATATATTACAACCCAAGTCTCAGACAAAATATCTTGGTATCATTATGGATAAAAAGCCCAGTTTCAAAGATCACATTTATGAAGCGAAAGTTCGAGCCGCTGAAGATGCAGGACTTCTAAACAGAGTCTGTTACGTTTTGCACTTAGCCTCGAAAACAAAACCATTATGTAAAAGTCAGTCATTAGACCAATTGTGTACTATGTAGCACCACAGCGAAACCCTGTCATAAAACAATTACAAGTGTCAGAAAATAAAATACTTCCGCGATATACCGGGGCGCAATGGTATATCAGAAATCGTGACAAAATGAAGGATTTGAACTTTGAAATCATATACGACTATTTAGTCAAACTATGTAGAGGATATTTCGATAGGGCAGAAACATCAGAATATCAGCACATAAGAGACATCTTGCCTTATCCTGCGGGAGAAATGTTGAGGTTTCTTCAACCTAAGAACAACTGGCTTTATATGGGTCAGTGAATTGGTTTAGTTTTTTAAAAAGTGTAAATAGAGAGAGTTCTTATTCTCTCTTCATTGATTGAAGGCATAGTGTTGTATATATACTGAACGCTACTATCCATATTTATCACATTTAATCTTGTATCAACATGTAAGCTTATATAATTTAATCACGCAATTCATTAGAATGGACATATATATATATATATATATTTATTTATTTATATGTACTCTGTTGTAACCATTAGGTGCAGAATTCCACACTTATTTGTCAATTACTTCCTCAGTTAATTGACAGTTATATTTTGTAATTGCATATGTGAAATGCGTTCTTGAATTTTGGTACTTCACCTCCTTCAGACATAGCTCTACAAATTCCAAATTTCTGTGATAAGTAAGCCACAACTTATCGAATTCATATTTTCTAATATGACCTCAATTAATTTGATATATACTTACTCTCTGAGTACAGCATAGGCTCTAAATTTCATTATCTTTTATTGACACGCCTCTTATACACGTACACACACTCAACTATCACATACAAACAGTTTCTTAACTTCACCTAGCTCGTACGGAACAGCATCGAACAGGGAAGCTTATGGGAGTCTTAAAGACTCGGTACGCCCTGAGAAAATGTATCTACCTCAGTCAGTCAGTCAGTATATTTGCAGCATATTGTAGCATTTTGTGGTGTAGTAGTATAGTATGCGTAAACTCATGCTTTGCACATACATGTACAAACTTGTCTCCACAACGCCTCAGAAAGGCTATTTGTGTCATCAGACAGCCTCATTGGTCTGAGAAACGACGAAGTAAATAAAATTATGTTCTTCTGCGTATTTTGTTAGGATATTCTTCAGTGAAATTGCTGCATATATTAACCTGTGAAATAATTACAGTTAGATTTTAAAGTAAAGACCTTGTCCATCCCGAAGAGAGTTAAATGGATACCATATCTATACACCTCGTTAAGAGGAGTATAGATATGGTACAATATAGAATGATATAATTATTATAATGACAAATATTTGCCACCTCGCGGTCGAGTGGTTAGGGAGCTAGCCTCTCACTGTGCAGGTCTGGATTCGAATCCCGGTTCGGGCATGGATGTTTATTAACATTAACAAATTCCTTGAACGGATCATGCTGATCCCTTGGGAGTATGTGAAGCTCACATTATAATAAAAAAAAATACCACTGTGTTTGAGTGCCTGATATCTCGTATATTTCACGTTTAAGCATGAACAGTTTTCTTTATTAAACGCAAGACAAAAAGGTTCCTGATTTAAAAATATTGGTAAAGGAGGCCTTGTTACAAGAGATATAAAATTTCTATTGGAATACATATACACAGCCTTTCGTTAAATAACACAAATTGAATGTCCACAGCAGGGAAAATTTTCGAGGCTTAGAGGGGAAAGTGGAAAAATAGGGGAAAAACAATAATATGATAACAAAAAAAATGACACGATTAGTTTTTTCAATTCACTGAAACATACCTTCGAATTAGCATCGATAAATGATCCGATTTTTTACAGCTCTTCATGGACTTTATATAGACTAACAACGATAAGATTTTCAAACATGAAGATGCATTGAGCCCGAGTCATTTGATTGATCTCAAAAGCATTGTATAAAATGCCGAAGATATTCCAGCACAAACGGGTTGTTGTCACCACAAAATTTATACAGGGTGATTAAAAATTCGTTTGCAATGAGAAGTGATGGAGAATGCATTTAAACAATCCGTTTTCATCATTCAATGCTTGGTCGTGGCGCAAGCAATGATTCTCCGGAGTCTAGATGGTATCATTGAATGCATAAAGCGCTGGTTTTTTGTCATTTATCATATTTTTACTATCGTGGATTGCAGAAAGAATGACTGGTTTCACGAATCAAGTGGATATGCATTTCATATATGTTGCTGTGGACGGATATATAAGCACAAAGACCATACCGGGAGTGCTTTCGGGCAAGATGCGTGCCAGATCGAGCTATTGCACCGATGTCTGTGTGCAAATGGCTTCTTGTGGCCCTCACATTCCTGGCACGTCTTGCATACGACTGACAAAGGAGCACGGTGCAATCGGCCAAAGATTTTCCGATCTGGCACATGTCTCGTCTGAAAAATGGTAACACGTCTGAAAAATGAAACGACGTATGAATGACTGAACCTTTGCACGTGTTGTGACCTTTGTATATTTGTATAAAACACTTCCAGAACAGTATTTGGACTTTCAGGGCATTCCCATCCACTGCATCATACATAGAATGCATGTCCGCCTTTTCCTGGTTCGCAAAACCAGCCATCCCTTCTGCATAATATCTTCTGTGTTTTATCACTTATTTTTCCAATGAGTTCTTTATCATCGTCAATTTTTTTCCAGCATGACCCAGGTCTTCTTAGACCATCTGCCTTCCTTGAGACAGAGCGGTGGGCCATGATCTGGTTAGGAGGAGGAGGAGGATCACCCTGGAAAAATATGATCGAAATAAATCTTCATTAATGCGCACATACGAACAACTACGAATCACTATCCAGATGGCATAGCTCATCTTTAACAGAATTGTTGAATATCCGCCCTCGTAGGGTTCCTGCATTACAAGGAAGTTCCACCCACTACTAGGTTCCGTGACTACAGGAATCTTGGTGGTTGTAACTTCACTGGGTAAACGTGGTTCGTGCAGGTTCTGCTTTAATGACTCCGATTAAATCCCGATGCCATTCGATTATGAAATCCCTTTTTGTTATAATAAAAGCAGCCCCAATGATAAATACACCATCAGGGATTCATTAATGTAATTTTACCTCATGAGATTGCTTAGCGATGGCTTTCTCTTTCTCGGAGAGTTTCGAGAATCCTCTGGAAGATTTCTGTCGACTTCTCGTCGACGTTGCAAAGGCTTCATCTCGACTTGTTCTTCTGTCGACGTAGCAAGGCACGTTTTCCCACTATATAATCATTAATATGAAAGTTAATTAAAAATATAATGTAGAGGGTGATTATATAATTGAAGTTGCGGTTTCAAATAACTGTGAAATAGGAACCATAGGTCAGAGTGACTCGAAAATTGGAAAGAATATTTTGTTTGGTGAAGGAAAAACAACTTAAAAATGTACCGAGATAGACAGCTTCGCAGTAGTCAAATATGGAAATATTTGGAAGATATGGAAAAAAAAAATCCAGCTAGGATAAACATTTTATAGACAGACGAAGATTTCTGTCTGCAAGGTGTTGACAGTACTCAAAATTGCAGAATATGGGCTGACAAGAATCTGTTCACAGCACAGACATTAACTCTTAATTTTGCATCACTGCGTGGTGTGGGTTTAGGCAGCGCGTTTTAGAGCATTTTCTTCCGAGAAGATGAGCCTTGTAGGCCTGTTCACTGACCAGCGAAATAAATCTCTTTTGGGCAACCACATTATTTCGGCAGCTCAATCATGTCATTGTGCGAATTGCACAATTTTTATTAAGTTGGAACACCAGTGAAGCAGCTGCTGGAGAATCATTTCGGTAGTGACAGGATGACAGAACACCTGGTTATCACGTTCACTTGACTTTAAACGTTGCGACTTTTGGCTTTCGGGGTTGTAGCTCAAGAATATTGTGTACGGTGATCGGATTCCGAACTTAGCTGACTCAAAAGTATTCATTACGCATCACATTCATAGCACTACCATCGATCTGAGGTTCAACATGCAGTTTACGCTTCCATCTCGTAGCAGAACACGGTGGACAACATATTCATCACTTCTTGCTTAAGTCAGAGTTTGTTTTATGACTTCATTTTCGTAATAGCTTCCCAGCTATTCTTTCGATTCCGCGAGTAAATTTCCCAGTGTTGGATGAATACAGCGCAATCCATCTCCGCACATTTTTTTCTATTTGTCAAAACAAAATTTCGTTGTCTCAGTGGTGTTCATGCGAATTTCTGTCATTTTGACCAGTGCTTCTTACTTTACACAGCATTATGAGATCGCAACTTTAATTATAATCATCCTTTACATCAAATATACAGAGTGATTCATGGGACAAACTTTAAAAAGTGATACAAGACAAGTAAATGAGCATTTTTTATTCCGGAATGTGCGTTCGATTTGCAATAGCAAAGGTGATAGAGGGCGTTTTTAGAGAGTGCTCAACAGCACTTCATCGAAAACAAATACATTTTTCCGACAGATTTGTAACGATATCTGCTATCTAACCATTCGAGAGTGCATATGCACCTTCGGATTCGATTGGAGTTTGTTGTTTATTGGCGCAAAGACCCTCAATGCCAATGCTTCATCGAACAATGATCAAGTGGTATAATGACTTAAGGTAGAATTGGTGTCACCCAAGATGCGTAATGGGAAGACCTACCACATTAAAATAACCTGTACCCTCGAGTTTTTGATTGTACTTATTGCAGCAAATCCGTCAGAAAAATATGATATTTGCTTTTGGTGAAGTGCTATTATGCAATTTTCTAAAAACACCCTCTACTTCCTTTGCTATTGCGATTTGACTGTACATTCTGTGACCAAAAATGCTTGATTAGGAGTCATATCACCTCTTAAAGTTTTCTCATGAATTTAGAATCACCCCGTATTGTAATAATATATCTTGATGAGATCTTGGGGATTCGGTATGTGACTTACGTTGGAGTTGATCTGCTCCTCAAGAGTTTTTTAATGTTTCTGACGTCGTACTTGAATTTACCGACGGCAGTCCTTGGCTTCTGAGCTCCAAGAACCCTTTTACCGAGTTCAGCGGTCACGCTAGCGGCTCCTCTTTTACTGCTACTGCTCAGGTTCTCTTCTTTAGGATTTTTGCTCATGTTAGCCGCTAATCGGGCTTCCATGAGTCGTTTTCTTCCCATTGTCTGCAGGATTTCCTAGAAAAAAATTTCATATCCATATCAAAAGGATAGAAGTAACGGTGATCGAAATTCCCATACGTTTCAATTCTAAGTTATTCGATTCACATACATGTTAGTCGGAAAGTGAATTTACCTCATATGGTTAAACGATGGGGAAACATTGAAATTCCGTTTTATATACCTGAGCTTCCGGGTAATCTTTCATCGCTGCCAGAATATCCTCTCTTGATAAGCTGAATAACTCGGAATATCCAACGGATCTAACATCAGCTGTGCGCCTGTGGATTCCAACATTTTTTGCTTATGATCAGGAAAATATCAAAAATAGGGGGTAGACACATAATAACTGTAGATGAGAGTAAAATAAATAAATATTATGTACATAGAATATTATATTTACCTATTGAAACCATCGAGATTCAAGATCCCGATTTCACCGAAAAAATCACCCGCTTTCATTTGCGTAAGAACTTTCCCACTTTCACTAAGGAGACATAAACATGCAATTTTCAAAGGGCACTGGTATGCATTTTACAATTGAAATCTTCATTGGCAATCATTCACTTTAGAAAAAAAAGTTATTACTTGTTGTTTTTATCATGAATTCATT